>NW_026726808.1:0-36521 GCF_029784015.1 Lycium ferocissimum | reverse complement strand
TGGTTTTCTCAGGATGAAATGTTTGGAACACTCTAGAGGCTTCTTGGATGGTGGAGGTGAGAAATGAGATAAAATGGAATGAAAAATGAAATGTCCCTTATATAAAATACATCAGCCTCTGATTGGAATATACGGACTCAACATACGGTCCGTATAAACCCATCGACCGTATGTTGGACCGTATATCTGGTCCAAGGTAGCATCATGTCTTGTCGGGCTAGATCTACGGCTGGACATACGGTCCGTAGATCTTATACGGCCAGTATGTCTGGCCGTATGTCTACCCAGTTTTCCGAGAGTTGTTTCGTCGACTCGTTTGATCTCCGATCCTTATGGAACCTTCTTAACACTTGTTCAACACTTCAATATCATTCTATGGGATGTTATAACTCTTCCTTGGGGCATCATTTATACGTCATTAACTCAATACTGTTTTTTATCCGATACTCTCAACTTATAACTCGCTTCTCTTAACAACTTTCTTTCTTCAAGTCTAATGTCTTTGGAAATCTTAGTTAGGGTCATCACATGCTAATTCTTACTTGTCCAAACCTCGTATACGTCATACCCCTCGCTAGTCTATTCACTGTACGCTAAGGGGAAATTTTCAAGGTGTAACACTATGTCTGTTCGTGAGTATAGCTTGGATTTCACCCGTCTGGCGAGGTATGCGTCGTATATGATTCCGACTGAAAAGCACAAGTTGACATGATTTGTGTGTGGTTTAGTGCCGCGTATCAAGTCTGCGTGTGCTACTGCTGCTATGTCTCCCACTTGTACATTTTCATCCTTAGTTGGGTTCGCTGAGCAACAAGAGAATTGGAAGGGTCAAGAGAGGCTAGAACGGGAACAAAGTAAGATGGCCCGCTCTACGGGTGGTTTAAGTGGTTCACAAGATGGAGGGCAAAGAAAAGGGTATTCTGCACCTACTGGCGCTTATTTCAGTGCTAGTGTTCCGTTTGGCAGGCAGCGTTAGAGAAAAATTAATCAAAATAGGTATTCGAATGGTTGTAATAGGCACTTATCTAGACCGGAGGACACTGTCTGCAAAGTCTCTAAGAGTAAACACCGAATATACTGACACAGCTTCCGGATAGGCCCCGATACATACCCTACACACACATATGATAACCATAATGACTCGACGTTCCAGGAAGAAACCCGGAGTTTGCCAATCCTGCCTGATAGCCAACCATCCTAGCTGAATACTTTTACCTCGCAAAACAATCTAGGACTATGTGGCATGAACACGCGCCCCCGTACAAAGGGACGCGCACGAACAATGTACCGAGTGGTAAGGCATAAGAACATCAAGTACAGATGGATCACGAAAACCGCATCAATAATGGAATGTATCCGTGGCTAATATCTCGAGAATATCTACGTAACTTTATACGACCGAAACTGACTCGTGGCATTTATAGGTATAGATTGTAATATACCGATAGGATGTAACGTACAAATCTCGATCCATATATAATATAATAATGCCGACCGATCCATATATAATATAATAATGCCGAGGAACGTACGGCCCGATCCATATATAATATAATAATCATATATATACTGTACCCGTCCCTCTAGTGAGGGACTCGGTGAATAATGCAATGAAACTGTGCACGAATACATACCCGGCCCGAGACTCGGTGATTGATATATTAATAGCATAAGCGTGGAGTAGAATATCATGAGCAACCATATGCAAACTATATCATCATCTGGGACTTAATAGAATGATTAGAACGAACCGACACTTGAGAATCAAAGACAATTGTCATGTGAAGTACCGCTGAGAACTAGAATTCATTGGAGTCATGTATGTTCATCGTTCGCTCGTTTATGTAATTCATGCAAAAAAGAAAGAAGGGATAGCTTTAACATACCTGGTCTTAGCTCAACGGGTTAAGAACTCAACTCGTATCTGCTCCTCGACCGATATGATAAAAATAATTATACTATCGTTAACTAAACAAACGATTCCCTTAATCGTATCACTTAAAAATTTAACTTATTCTAAAACAAATGCGTATCTCCCCCGTTCTTCTAATTTCCCCCCAACTTCATATATCAACAACAACAACAACCGGCATAATCCAACAAGACTAATAATAACAACTATAATCCCTTTCATTCCTTCTTGGACCCAAATCAAAGAATAAACACGAGTATACACAAAACATCCCAATATACGCTCATATACAATGTCTTTATACATTCTCTCTTTTCCTATTCATGGAGTATAACAATAACAACATCAACTACTATCTCAATACAAGGAAAATCCACCAACAACACATCAATAAAATGCTCTGCACGAGCTACCAAACCCCCTTCGATCTCCATACCATAAGAAAACAACCCCATAATCTACTTATGTACCACTACTATGACTTGAACTACCACGAGTTCTTAGTAAATAATTACCTAAAATCCAAGCTTGAAAGCAAGACGTGAGAATGATTTCCAAGATTTGCTTCAGTAATTGATATCTAGAAACTCACGTCAATAACATCAATATGGCAGCTTATGAACTAAGAACAACTCCACCCTTGTATTTTTTACATATTCACGTAGACAACTACTAAAGGAAGTGCAAATATTATAGGTGGTGGTTTCCTCTCCTACAAAGCAAAATCCCCTCCAACGCTTTATTCTCGTAACACTTGTAAATAGGTAGATAACAAAAGTTGCTAGATAATGTTAAAGGTGAGGCGATTAGGTGCTGGACACAATAATTGCCATCTTTATCTCTTTGAAATTGTTCACAAAGAGTACTATACTCACGTGCAACATATTATAGGATATAAGAAATTAGCAAATTTTTCCTAGTGTGGGTCCCACTTAAATGGGAAAAGGTGCCACAATTTAACTATGTCCGGGATGAATTTAAATATATCTAGAATAGGAGAATTATTACCTTATATTCCAAGAACTATTCTTCTTCCACCTTATTCATATCGAAGAAAGCCCGAGTTCAATCATGTGACAAAAACGGAACAATGAGATCAAAGCGGAGAGCAAAACCCGCTATGTTTCTTCGTGAGAGGGATTATACTTTTTTTAATTTGGAATAAAGGAAAATAGTTGTTGGTTCTAAAATGGGAATTGGTTGCTAGTACGTATATGCTGGTGTTACGATCTAAATTGAATAAAAATACTACAGTAATTCTTTCTTATACCTAAAAATGCAATTGAATAGAAAATGAGAACTTATGGAATATCTAGTGGCCTTTACACGGTTGACCTCTCAATACATCCTTATCTACTCATGCAAATGAATGAAGCATGCATGTGCATTAACTATCTTGCTGCCACCTATCAATGACATACTTGGACTATGTTCACATAATATTTATCCAATAATCTTAATTAATTTCTTGATCTCAATTCACTTAAACAATAATCATTTTTAATACACTTCATATACTCATTGTCATGATTATGTGACATAGCACTAGTCTATAGCCCCTTTTGATACACACCAAATATTATTTCCAATCACCGTCATTCCACTTTCGAGTCTTAAATAATTTCGGGACTTCTTCCTAACCACCTATAAGCTCGGGGGTAACCTCATTTTCCCCTACGTATGTCTTTCAACTTGCAAGCTTTCTAACATACGAAAACACGAGATGTAACATTCTTCCCCCCTTTAGAAACATTCGTCCTCGAATGTTAACTCTTAGAGACTTGTGAAAAATTTTGACGGAGGCTCTGCTATAAACTTAACTAAAATCCAACCTGTACGCAGCAAAAAAACACACTATATATGTCGCACGCCATTATCTATAAATAGCAATACTTCATTTCACTTGACCGCAATAAGAGTTCACCTCAAGATCTACTGGCTTGTGCCAATTTTCTGAACTCGAGTAACATCTAGTCGTAAGAGCTGGTAGATGACTGAACTACAATCCTACGGTATCCTCATATTGGTGATCCCACTGTGATACGATTGCATACTGACGAAAACTTGATTTACTGGGCTTGAAATCGTTTGAAGATCCAACTATGTAAGAAAGAAAGGCTTCATTTCGTAATCCTTTATCTTAGTGTAGCTCACATCATAGTAAAAGGTATAATCCCCCCTCTAGCTCTTATAATTCTCATTTTACATTTCTGAAGCTTAGTCATTGATCTTTGGCTTCAGTATTTGTAACATTCATATTTAAACTCCTATCGCACCTCGTATAAAGATATCCATATATTATAAGGAGCGAATGAGTTAGGACGGGTTTCAATCCTTCAATCTCAGATTCTGTGTCACTTTTGTGAAAATTTGAGCTTAACTTTCCATCTTCTATTGAGTTACTTATTCAACACTTACCTCTTCTCCTTCTTACTACCTGTGTCGCTATGTCTCCTGGTACTTTTGTCAAATTGGTCTAGTATAAGGTCTATAATATATCAGCTATCTTCATTAACCACTCTCATGACACCTCGCGAATATCCTTTCAAAAGGTACACGTAAGTTGCTCTTCTGGTATGGCCCTTCGTGATACCTACACTCTTCCATCCTTGTTCATACTTAATTATTCGAGATACCTTTTGTCCTTATCCTTTACTTCTCCCCCTAATATTAATCTTATAATCATTGCGTCTATATCACCATTACAAAATCATTCCTATGAACCCTTTATTGTAGAGGGATACTGTCTCATTTTCATTTATCTTACGCCCGAACAGAAGCCATAATACTCACATGATTTATCATCTTAAGGGGTTTTAAATTCTATGATAATCATGCCTCGCAATAGGCCTTTGTAAGAGTACCCTTTTTGGTAACTACTAGTATCCGCATATTGAATCCGCACCGATATCGGTAACTTTCTTTGTACCACAGTTAATACAGCTTTTCTATCATATGCTCCTCCTTTAATTCTGTCTCATAATCTACCTTATCATTTTAAAACTTCCATGTTGGGTTTTCCGCCCCTCTTCCATTCTACGGCCCATAATTCGTACAACTTGTATAAAGTATATCCAATTTTAGTCACGCCTCTTTTCTCCTCCTGGTTCATTCTGCTTTACATATCTCATTCGTACTAAAACTCGCTCGTCACCTATCTTGTCATACTCCTTTCCCTTCCTTTATTTCCCCCTTTGATTTTCTCATATCCTACTATAGGAGATTTTCTATCCCTTCTCCTTTGCTACTGGTAAGTCACAATATCATTAGCAAACAACTCTATTGCCAACATCTTAGCCTCTAATCCAGTATAGCATTGCTATCCTTTACAATATCTCTTAAGTTACTCGTTTCCATTCTCTTGTCGTATTCTTTCTTTTTATAAGCACCCACTTTCTAATGTCATATCATTCAAGCTTTTTACAAATGATTCTCAAGATCGTCAAATACTATCCTGACTTCTATCCATTTATTGCTGGTTTTCTGATCTTACAAACTTGTTTCAGCGAGGGATCTTACTTGAAGTTCAAGCATCTATATCAAATATATTTCAGTGACAATAGTTTCCATCTTACACCTACATTTCTCTCACCCACTTCCCCCCTTAAGGGTGTACTTATACCATTATCTGTTTATATTCTGCTCTATGTCCCCATTTCCAACCTCAATTTCGTATAATCTTTTTTCCAATTCACTTGGTATATTGTACCATATCTATGTCTTTTCTTTATAATTTATAACTTTGATTATCCACGTACGAAACCTTAACAAAATCACGAAGCGACGAGAACCTTTCTATATATAGTACAAAATCTCATCAGATAATCTGTACTCGAGTAATGCAACCAATGTAGCAACTAATCCAAGGCCACATTCCACTTACTCCAATCAATAATTAATTAGTACTTGTAGTCGTTCCAAATTCTCAATTAGGTAGCACTTATATTCTGATGATAAGTGTCCAAAGTTCTCTTGTAACATTATCTTTATCCCAACCTGTATCATCTGTTTCCTCTAATAAATTTACAATACATCATTTGTTCCTCAAACCTACAGTCCTTGTCCTTTAAGGATTTCACTGTTTCCGAGGTGAAGTCATATACACGCAGTACTCCTTTATGCCTTATGCTCTTTTACCCTTGTTGTGTACCCATCACCGACGTCTAACTTACTCAAAATCATATTGGGTTCATCTTAATGACAGTCTTATCTTATGACCTTGTCGTCATACTACACCTTTAAGTTCGTAGCTATATATTTCTCTTTCGTTCTATACCCACACTCAATTAATTACGTCTATCTTGGGTGCTTCCTTTAGAATTCCCTTACCATTTCTCCAGTCTATGTCCATGTTTTATTCTGTGCACAAGGAATCTTATGCTACCTCCGTATCCTTCGGAAAACATAACTTCTACCTAACCCCTTTCTCATTCTCAAAACGTACTCTGTTCATCCCTGTTTGTTCTTATCATACTAGTCATTTTCTGGCACTCATTCTACCTCGTTGCTCATCTTTCTATAGTTTGGTCTTTCACAATTCCGTCACTTATATTACTCGTGTTCTCGGGTATACATGTCATAACCTGTTACTACATTGTTATCTCGCTTTCTTCTTATTTCCTTCTTTCAATTAACTTCTTCTTTTCTTGTGCTCGCTATCATTTCCGTTATCACATAATCTTTGTTCTGAACTTTCCTTATAAAACTATATAAGTCTTTCTTATTCGTTCTATAGCTCGCCTTTCCATTTCACACTTGCCTTTATACTTTAGTCACACAGATCACGTCATATCTTTTAGTCACTTCCTCACTAGACTTTACTTATTTTCATAACAATCCTCATTATATTCACATTATATCCTATTTGTAATGAATCCTATAGTGCAACACTTCTTAACCTTATTCACGATTCTTAATATGGTTTAATTACACTCTGTGGAGTAGGCGTACTTAACCTTTTACCCTTTCGGGTCAATCTTATCCTTAATACCTCACAAGCTGTCTTATCAATACATTCATATTCATCACAATTCTTCTTCCTCTGTACTCTTGTCTCAATCATATTATTACTTCTTTTAACTATAAACTCGTCATAATTTATCCATGCTTATCAATTCAGTCGATACCTCAATATAACACTCTATTAAGATTTGCCAGCCTTTTCTAAATCATCTCTTAGTATCACAAGCCCTTCCAAATTATCCTAGCATTTCTTTTTACCATATCGATATTGACCTCATAATTACTATTACTATCAATTCAACAGCTAACTTAATTCTCGAAGTCAGCCGTGCTCACAACTTAGTCAAATCCTATCATTACTGTTGACACGACCTTTCAAAACATATTACGGACTTATATCTCATTCTCTTTTTATTTCTAGGAAAATTTTGGCAGAGTTTCCTCTGTATTTCCCACTATCCCAAAACCTGTACGTAGGAAATACCAACAATGCCTCACAGGGCCAACATATATATATCATATCATAGCCACACAAGGCTCCCAATATCAATAACAGTATGAAAATGATGAACTTACCTCATATGTCCAACTCAAATCGTATCCGTTATACTTTTACGTTTGCTTTCCTTTCAATCTTTAGCTGAAAGTTTCTATCATACCTCGCAACATTCATACCATATCCGACATATGCCACCGCTTTATCGTTACTTATCTTTTTACTGATTCCTTCACCTTCTTCTGTTCACACCTTATAACTGAACTTATCATCAATATATATATATATACACACACACACACACATATATATACATTCAATCCATTTTCTTACTATACTTACAATAACTTACTTACCTTGATGATGACCAGTTCGCCATTCTGTATATACAAATTCTGATAACGTAACCTCAATGAAATATCTTACCTCTGTAACTCCCAGTATCATTATTTACCTATTCTTGTCGACACCACTCTCCTGCTGAAATCAAAGGTTAGTATATAAGGGATATCATTTTCTATCTCTTGGCTCTATCGCACGATCCTAAGATATGAAAAAAAAAGAGTAACCATCCTAAATGCCTTATAGCCGCCTGTTTATAAATGTGGCGCGCAACACACCATAAACAAGACTCTACTAGACACAACTTTGTAGACAACCCCTAGGACGAACTGCTCTGATACTACTTTGTCATACCCCAATCTCATCAGGGCATGATGGGCACCCAACTCTTACTTAGAGCTGAGCGAACCCTCTGGCATTCACATAATGAAACTAGGCATATAATAAAGTACTTTCAGTCAAACTATAGAAATTTGCGAACGATACTCAATTAATCAAAAATCGAATAAGTCAAACTGACATATCGGCCTACATGGTCGCTTTACTCAACGTATGACATCTTAATATTCTAACCACAGGACACTGTCTACAAAGTCTGTAAGAGTAAACACCTGAATCATATGAGTGGGGACAGGGCCCCGACATACCCGTACACACATATGATAACCATAATGACTCGATATTGCTCCAGAAAAACCGGAGTTTGCCAATCACCGATAGCCAACCATCCTAGCTTAATACTTTTACTCCGCAAAACAACTGGGACTATGTGGCATGAACACGGCACCCCTGTGCAAAGGGACGTCGTAGAACAATGTACCGAGTATGTAAGGCATAAGAACATCAAGTACGGATGGATCATGAAAACCCGGTATCAACAATTGAATGCATCCGTGGCTAATATCTAAGAATATCTGCATAACTTTATATGACTGAAACTGACTCTATAGCGTATGATAGGCATAGATTGTAATATACAGATAGTGCTGTGGAACGTACAGCCCGATCCATATATAATATAATAATGCCAAGAAACGAATGGCCCGATCCATATATAATATAATAATGCTGAGGAACGTACGGCCCAATTCATATATAATATAATAATCATATATATACCGTACCCGGCCCTCTAGTGAGGGACTCGGTGAATAATGCAATGAAACTATGCACGAATACATACCCGACCCAGAACTCGGTGAATGATATATTAATAGCATGCACGAGTAGAATATCATAAGCAACCATATGCAAATTATATCATTATCTGGGACTTAATAGAATGATTAGAATGAACCGACACTTGAGAATCAAAGACAACTGTCATGTGAAGTACCGCTAAGAACTAGAATTCATTGGAGTCATGTATGTTCATCGCTCGCTCGTTTATGTAATTCATGCCAAAAGGAAAGAAGGGATAGCCTTAACATACCTGGTCTTAGCTCAACGGCTTAAGAACTCAACTCGTATTGTCACGCCCCTAACCATGGCCTGGGCGAAACACGGCACTCGGTGCGTTACTGCATGTGACCAAGCGAACCACATGGCTTGCTGAATCATCATGAGGCATCACATGAGCGGAATTCATGAATTAACTTGTACTTGTCTTGTAATCATGATTTCACGAAATAACTTGTAAACATGGTTTCATGAAATAACTTGTAAACATGATTTCATGAAATAACTTGTATTTAGCATGTATGTATCTTGAGTCATGACATGAACATAGTTATAAAATACAATTGCATGAAAACTTGTAGACATGTAGGATATTCATGAAATAAGCATTTTTATTTAAAAACATGCATGCAAGAACCCATGGAATACAAGATATGGGTTTTCATGGATTACGGACGGATTCTCAATAATCATAAAGAAATATTAAGAACTCAATGATGGAATTATAACAATTCATACATAATATAATCATGGACATGGACCTAGGGTTATCATGAGCATGGTATAGAAACCCTAGTTTTAGTAGAGAATCATAATTTATGGATTATGAGGCGTGGGGAAGAAATAATGATGTTCCCACACGTAGATAGTAACTCTACATACCTTAGTCGCTCCAAAACTTTAATTAAAGACTTGAGCTTTGAAGAGGATTTCCAAAATCTTGAATTCTTGGACCTTGAGATGGGTTTTCTTGAAAATCCTAGGTTAGGAATGATGATTTCTTATTTAGATTACAAGGATATATATTAGAATTGACTTGGAATGATTAGAGTAGGCTTACCTTAGTGTTCTTGATGATGGGAGAGAATAGAAGGTCGTTCTAGGGCTTGGGGTGTGAAGAATGAAGTGAAAAAAGCCTTAAAACGAAATTTTATAGCTCGTCGGACCCATTTTACGCCTATTTTTTACGTCCAAAGAAAGTTTTACGATCGTATGTCTTACCGTAAATTCGTTCCGGTGATTTGGGCTTTCTGGGCCAATTTTACGGTCTGAATATACGGCCCGTATAATTTTCACGGCCCGTATATTCCACCGTATATCGGCAGAACACTATTTTAGTAAAATGGGCATAACTCTTTGTACATAGCTCTGTTCAAGGCCCATATTATACCGTTGGAAAGCTATTTCAATAGACTACAACTTTCATGTTTTAAGTTTCCTCAAATTCCCAACGGATTTTCACGAAATTCGGCCGGAAGGCGTACGTATCAAAACTTAGCCGATGCTATAGACTTTTAAACGCCTTACTAATAACCATATTGAGATGATCATATCTCCTTGCTCTCGATCTACGATTGGCCTTTGGTCCTTATATCGTTAGAAAGCTATTTTTATGTACTACAACTTTCATTGAGGGTACTTTCCCAAATTCCCAACTAATCAAAGAGTTATCACTGCCCGAAGTAGGCCTATCAACCATTTTCGCAAAACGTTCAAACCTTCAATTTTTCCGCTAAAATTCTAACGTTACAAGTCTAACATGAGTTCTAAGATACGAGGTGTTACACGTATGCTCCTCGACCGATATGATAAAAATAATGATACTATCGTTAACTAAACAAACGATTCCCTTAATCGTATCACGAAAATTTAACTTATTCTAAAACAAAATGGGCAGTATCTCCCCCGTTCTTCTAATTTCCCCCAACTTCATATATCAACAACAACAACAACCAAGACAATCCAACAAGACTAATAATAACAACTATAATCCCTTTCATTCCTCCTTGGACCCAAATCAGCAACAACACGAGTATACACAAAACATCCCAATATACGCTCATATACAATGTCTTTATACATTCTCTCTTTTCCTATTCATGGAGTATAACAATAACAACATCAACTACTATCTCAATACAAGGAAAATCCACCAGCAACACATCAATAAAATGCTCTGCACGAGCTACCAAACCCCCTTCGATCTCCATACCATAAGAAAACAACCCATAATCTACTTATGCACCACTACTATGACATGAACTACCGTGAGTTCTTAGTAAATAATTACCTTAAATCCAAGCTTGAAAGCAAGACATGAGAATGATTTCCAAGATTTGCTTCAGTAATTGATATCTAGAAACTCACGTCAACAACGTCAATATGGCAGCTTATGAACTAAGAACAACTCCACCCTTATATTGTTTACATATTCACACAGACAACTACTAAAGGAAGTGCAAATATTATAGGCGGTGGTTTCCTCTCCTACTAAGCAAAATCCCCTCCAACTCTTTATTCTCGTACCACTTGTAAATAGGTAGATAACAAAAGTTGCTAGATAATGTTAAAGGTGAGGCGGTTAGGTCTTCGGACACAATAATTGGCATCTTTATCACTTTGAAATTTACACAAAGAGTACTATACTCACGTGCAACATATTATAGGATATAAAAAATTAGCAAATTTTTGCTAGTGTGGGTCCCACTTAAATGGGAAAAGGTGCCACAATTTAGCTATGCCCGGGATGAATTTAAATATATCTAGAATGGGAGAATTATTACCTTATATGCCAAGAACTATTCTTCTTCCATCTTATTCACATCAAAGAAAGCCCGAGTTCAATAATGTGACAAAAACGGAACAATGAGATCAAAGCGGAGAGCAAAACCCGCTATGTTTCTTCGTGAGAGGGATTATACTTTTTTTTTATTGGAATAAAGGAAAATAGCTGCTGGTTCTAAAATGGGAATTGGTTGCTAGTACGTATATGCTGGTGTTAAGATCTAAATTGTTTAAAAATACTACAGTAATTCTTTCTTATACCTAAAAATGCAATTGAATAGAAAATGAGAACTTATGGAATATCTAGTGGCCTTTACACGAGTTGACCTCTCAATACATCCTTATCTACTCATGCAAATGAATTGAAGCATGCATGTGCATTAACTATCTTGCTGCCACCTATCAATGACATACTTGGACTATGTCCACATAATATTTATCCAATAATCTTAATTAATTTCTTGATCTCAATTCACTTAAATAGTAATCATTTTTAATACACTTCATATACTCATTGTCATGATTATGTGACATAGCACTAGTCCATAGCCCCTTTTGGTACACACAAAATATTATTTTCAATCACCGTCATTCCACTTTCGAGTCTTAAATAATTTCGGGACTTCATCCTAACCACCTATAAGCTCGAGGGTAACCTCATTTTCCCCTACTTATGTCTTTCAACCTGCAAGCTTTCTAACACACGAAAACACGGGATGTAACAAAGCTCGACTTTATGGTTTGACTCGTAGGGAGGAAGCTAAAGCCTCAGATGTTGTGGTCACATGTATTCTCGCTATTTCCTCTTTTGATGCATACTCGTTGATTGATCCGGGCTCAAATCTCTCAAATGTGACACCATGTTTTGCTATTGATTTTGGGGTGGAACCTGAACAATTGCGTGAACCCTTCTCTGTGGATACCCCTGCAGGTGTTCCTGTTATTATTTCTAGAGTTTATAGAAATTGTGTGGTTATAGTTAAGGGTCGTGAGTGTTATATCCCGTATTTTGTACATTGGGATAATCCGAGCTAACCATGATAAGTTAAGGACAAGACTATTCCGGGATACGAGGTGGAGACTTTTAACCTCCGATATCGTTTTAAGGCACAAGTTGCTTATGATTTTATTGGTATGGAATATTAAGGAAAATTTGGGGTTAAAAGTGAATTAAGGAAAGTTGCTATTTCATGAAACAAGAGGCCAAGTGGCCGTGTAATGTGGTGTGGGCCACGGGCCACATGGATGCTTAATATATGTAGATAAAAGATGACAATTAATCATATTCATCATCTTCACAAGCCTTAGAACCTTGGAGAACTTTGGAGAAAAAAAAGGAAGCCATTCGGCCATGGCATAGCCAAAATTGAGGTCCAAAAATCTTGATCACAAAAATATTTTCTTCTAGCAATTCAACCAATTGGAAGGTCCTTATTAACGTGGAGTAGTTGTTGGAACAAGCAAAACATTCATTCTTGCAAAGCACAAACTCTAGCCAAGTTGAGAAACTAAGTGATAAAGGTAAGGTTTAATCTCCTTTTATATGTGTTATGGATGGTTTGTGCATGTTGTAGTATGTGAAAATGAATGAAATTCATGAAATTATGGTGTTGATGTTGTGGCCGTATAGGGGCTTCCTTGGTAGGGCATGGTGAATTGGTTTTACTTAATATTTTGGTTGTTGTTGTTGTGGATTCTATGATGTAAAATGAAGATTTAATGATTCAAGTTGAAGTTATAATTGTTTGTGAGCTGTTTTAGAAGCCAATGTGATTCTAATGTAGTTTCTTGAATTTATGAGAATGATGTTGTTAGCGTGTGGATTGTTCGTGTAGTTCATGAATTTGGAAGAAAGAAATGTGTTGTTGTTGTTCCTATTGGAGTTTGGAAGATTTCGGGTGGCATTGTATAGTGGTTGGGTTGTTTGAAATATTGTGCGGGTTGTGTCACACCCTAGTTTCCGTTAGGGTGTGATGGGCACCCGACCCTTACTTAGGACCGAGCGAACCCGCAGACTCTCGGATACACACAATCATACTGGGCCCGCAAAACATGTCAAAATGCGTAAGGAAAATTTTTTCGGAAAACAAACATGCCTTTCATCTTTTTCAAATCAAACAAAACCCAAAACCATAATAAATTCGTACCCACAGGAAATTCATAACACAACACATAATGGTACATCGGCTTACATAGCCGCTTACAAACGGACATCTCGTACACACGACACTGTCTGCAAAGTCTCTACTAACACCTCAGACACCACACAAGCCCTCGGACTCGGCAGCACTCCGGAGGAAGTGGAGCTCGCCAATCCGAATTCTCGGAGCATCTTCTCGCTAACATCACCTACTCATCCGTGGGTACCACGTGGCATGAAACGCGCCCCCGAAGAAAGAGGGTCAGTACGAAATATGTACTGAGCATGTAAAGCATAGCATACATCAAACGAGGTCATAACCAAAGTAGGGAGTACAGAAAGTGAAGTCGTAATAACCCAAGTACTTACATTCGACACACAAATCGTACATACTCATACCGAACGCATCATAATCTGTCATATGGAATGACATTAACCGATGTGGGATTTGCCTCATCATCGGTGATCAAACTCATCATATCATCATACATCATCACATACCAAATGCGGTCCATAGGACCCGGCGGACAGAACGTGGTCGCCACCCTATCTGGCGCCACAACACAGCATAACACCAGAAGTTTCAAATCTCCGTATCCCGAACATAACACACCATCACCACATATCATAAGCCATATCACAGCATAACTCCATAAACGGAACCCGGCCCTATGGCGAGGTCTCGGGAACCGTAACACAGCATAACACCAGAGTATATCATAGTGCGCACGATCATATACCGGCTCGGGATCCGGTGAAAGAGGTAACACAGAACGCACGAGCAGATCGTAAGTAACCACACGCATATCGACATCATCGCGTACTCAACCGAATGATCAAAACGAACCCTCTTTTTTTTGAAAATCCAAAACCATAGTCAAATCAAGTTTTCTCCCGAATCTCGCTCGGGGCATATCAAACCGAACTTCAGAAACCGTTGTTACGTATCAAAATCATGGGCATAAAATCCTTATTTCCAACTCGATTTAAAAATAAATAATCATAGTGAAGAAAATATTAAATTTTCCGAAAAATCCATAAAGGTAGCATAGAAAGGCCGCGGGCCCCACGGACGGTGCCGACCCCCGTCCGAGCCCGACTACGAGGGGTAGGGGAGAGTGATGTCTTATGAACTTACATATTATGTTTTGGGGCGTTTCGAGGTCGTATGCAAAAGTTACGGACGTTCGTAGTTTCGGAGTCGTATAGGCATATATCTTTTAAAAACAAAACTCTTTTGAAACAAAACTCTTTTGAAAATATAACTCTTTTGCAACCTTGGAAATTTAAGCATACAAAAGACGTGAGGATCATAACTCGACCGCATTAAGGATACGAATATCAAAAAACATATAAGAATCGCTTACGCAGCATTTCAAACTCAATCATATCCAAGACATACGGACCATAACCTGGCCATACTAAGGATGCCAACAACATCAAAGCAAACACGAATCACAAACATACTCGAAATTTACGAATGGAATTACCCCGAGGCACAAATCATGTCATACCTTAGTTCCGTCTAAGACATGCCAAAAAGAAAAGAAGGGTAAGCTTCACATACCTCGATTGCTTCCTAAGCTAATCCAAACTCAAGTCTCGTCTTCTCAAAATCTACAACAACATCAATAGGCATCGAGCATTAGCCATAAGCGTCGAAGAATTCAATTCCAAGCCATAACTTTTTCTACAGAATTTTGGACAGCATTTCCCTTATAAATGCACAACCTCGAGATTTCAACTCGGCCAGACTCATCAACAACAATACCAATAAACATTCTAACAACACCAACCATTTATTTAAAACGCACTTTATCATCAACAACCTTCTTTCGCACAATGCGACGACATTCCAATTACGTTCAAACCAACATATATAATCAATTCAATATCATTGCTCACGCGTTCAAATACCAACTCAAAACCATTCAAACATGATTCAATAACATTTCCAACAATCCACAAAAATATTCAAACAATCCAAATAATATGCCATAACATATTTCTTCCTTCCAAATTCATAAACTTCACCAACAATCCGCACGCTAACAACCATTATTTCCATAAACACAAGAATTTACATTAAAATCATATAAATCTCCAAAACAGCCCACAATCATACCAACTTCAACATGAGTTATTAAACTCTCATTTCCATCACATAACCCATAGCAACCACAACTAAAACACTAATTAGAATTAGCTTAGCATGCCTACACCAAATCAGCCCCCACATGGCCATTCCTCCACATACATAATCTCATGAATGACATTCATTTTCTACACTCTACAACAACACACAAACATGCACAACAATCAAATTACACTAAATAAAATTTGTTCTTCATGTTTACTCCAACACCTCACTCACGGCCACAACAACTACACCATATTTTTATGAACTTATTTCATTTCTACATTCCACAAGATGTACAAATCATTCACAACACATGAAAAATAAGACTAAATCTCACCTTTTCTTTCACTTCCTCCCACGGCCAACTTTCATGAAACACGACAACAATGCGGTTTTCTTGTTCTAACAACCACTCCACGCTAACAAGAACCTTCCAATTAGTAGGAAAACAAGAAGAAAATAATTTTTCCATGGTCAATTTTTGGTCTTCATTTTTCCTCTTCCATGGCCGAATGTCTCCCTCCTTCTTTCTCCATGTTTCTTGATTTTTCTAAGAGATGAAGAATGATGAAAATGATCCTTTATCATCCTTTAATAGCATGTAATAAGCTCCCATGTGGCCATGGCCCACATCACATATGGCCGGCCACTTATGGGGATTTCAAATAATAGCCAACTTTCCATAATTTATTTTTTGGTCCCAAATTCTTCCAACTTTCATTCTCTAATTTTCCTTATGCCAATCTTGCCCTTAACATTCCATACCAACAAAAGATGAATATGCGACTTATGCATTGGGACAAAATCAACAAAATCGGAAATTAAAAGTCTTGTCCATAACTCGTCGCAACCAACTTAGATTGTTCCAACGTACGAAGTACGGGGTATAACAGGTTGTTTGAAGCGTTCTTGAATCTTGTTTGAATGGTTTCGGATTGGTACTTGAACGAGTGAGCATTGATGTTGGCTTGATTGTATGTAGTTGAATTGAATGTAAATGGAAAGTTGTCGAATTATATAGAAAAGAGTTACTAACGTTAGAATGCGTTTTGAATTGATTGTTGATGTTGCTAATATGATTGTTGGTATTGTTGTTGATGATTTGGCCGAGTTGAATTGTCGGGGTTGTTGAATTTATAGGGGAAAATGCTGCCCAAATTTCTCGTAGATAAAGTGCTAGTTTGGGATGGAATCCCTAAGTATCTATAGCTAATGTTTGGTATATAATGACGTTGTTGTAGATCTTGGGAAGCCCGAGACTTAAGTTTGGATTAGCTTAGGGAGCGGACGAGGTATGTAAAGCTTACCCTTTCTTTCTTTTGGCATGTCTTAGATATAGGTAAGAGATGATACGAGCCTTGGGGTAACTCTATTCTTGAGATCCGAGCATGTCTACGATTCTTATTCACTTCTTGATGTTAACATTCCTAATATAGTCGGGCTATGGCCCTTGTGTCTTTGTATGATTGGATAATGAATGTGGCATAAAGAGTTCTTGTTCCAAAAGGGGTTCTATGTTGTATAATATCCCTAACTTTCACAAACGGGCTCGGATTGCTTTGATTTGTTCATAGAGGATTCTATAGCGGATTATGTCCGTAACTTTCGGGCGGGCTCGGATTGGGTTGATATATGTCTCTCGATCCCAAGATTCCCCGTAGCATAGTTCTGGTGACATTTAGAACGATCTTAATGTGGCTATCATCCCGACTCCCGAGTGTTGGTTAGTCTACTTATCCGTTGAGTCTGAAATGATGATTTGTGTGCATGTGGTTTCTCACTACTCTGCTCGTGCAAGCTATTATTACTTCTTTCACCGAGTCCCGGGCCGGGTATGTATTCGTGCACAGTTCACTACATTGTTCACCGAGTCCCTCACTAGAGGGCCGGGTACGGTATATTTGATGATATGATGATGGCGCCAGCCCACAGGATGGGCCGAGTATGATGTATATGATGGAGACATGATCTCATTCACCGAGTCCCTCACTAGAGGGCCGGGTACAGTATATATACGATGATATGATCTCACTCACCGAGTCCCTCACTAGAGGGCCGGGTACGGTATGTATATGATTATTTCACCGAGTCCCTCACTAGAGGGCCGGGTACGGTATATATATGATGATATGATGGCTATGCATGATGATTATATGATCTTATTCACCGAGTCCCTCACTAAAGGGCCGGGACACGTCTTATGCATACATATGTACAGGATGGGTATCTGAATATGTCACTAAGACCCTTAATGGGTTAGATATGCTATTGACATGCATGATATATGTTTCAAAGGCAAGTCTTTTAATTTTTCTGGTTATTGTACTTGTTTCTGTAATTCCTAGTTCGGTTATGATCCTGTTTACTGTATTTCATACTTTACATGCCCGTACATATTCGCATCGACCCCTTTCTCTTCGGGGGTCGCGTTTCATGCCGCAGTACGGCACGATCGTTTTTGGTGATCCGCCGTTTAGGACATCCATCCCGCGTGTCTTGGAGCGCTCCCTTGTCCGAGCCCATATTTTCACGCTTTCCTTCGTTGTAGATATGTACGATTATTCGGGGCACGGCGGGGCCCGTCCGTCATATGATTAATTGTTACTCTTAGAGGTCACAGACATATGTGTGAGTTGTGAATAGTCACCGTTCGGTTATGTCCGTGTGATTTATGTTTTGGGCGGTCCCGTCCGCGCGCGCGCCCCCTTTGTCGCGCGTGTATATATATGTTTTCGAGATGTCGGTTATTGTAATAGCCTTGCCGCTTATATGCGATATGTATACATATGTTTATATACGACGTTTGAGACGACGCACGACCTGCGTATGTATATAAGTTATTTGTATCGATTATGGTTAATAGGTGTGTACGGGTGTCGGCTCGGGCACCGTCCCGGCCCACGGGGTTGGGTCGTGGACAAAAAGTATCGCAGCGGTTCGTCCTCGGAGTGTCTACGCGACCGTGTCTAGTAGAGTCTTGTTTATCGGTGTGTTGTGCACCACATCTATAAATGCAAGGAAGCTACAGGACATTTAGGATGTTATCTTTCCTTCTTATCCCAGATCGTGCGACAGCCGTATTATCGGACGACTCCTCCCTAACGAAGTGTTGTGTTTTTAGCGATGCCTCCAAGGGCGCGTACCGCGGAGAAGGGCAAGTCGACAAAGCCACTCGGAGAGACTAACCGAGGCCCGGAGAGTTACTAGGGCCGTACTCGCCCCCGAGCTCGGGGTTGTGCTCCCGTCGGCCGAGCTCGCTACACCGCCGCTATCGAGGAGCATGGGGGCGGCTGTTGCGGACTGTGGGGCGGCTCCACCGCCGCCCTCTCGGGGTTCCGCACCCGAGCCTCCGGCCCCCCGGCCCGGTGGGCGGAGGATGTGGCTATGAGGATGCGGTTCGGCCGACCAAACCAGTGGCAGCGGTGTGCTCGCAGTACCGGATTGGGAGGTGACCATGCAGACCGACGTGATAGTTTGAGGGCCCGTGATTTCTTGACTTGTAATCCTCCAGAGTTCTACGGGTCAAACCCCGAGGAGGATCCCCAGGAGTTTATTCGACGGATGCGCCCCTCGCACCGAGGATGATTAGAGCTTCGAAGACCGGTTCTGTCGAGCCGGCTTCACATCGGTTGCGAGATGTGGCCCGTTAATCGGGTACGAGTCGTGGGAGTTGTCTAGGGGGGAGGATGCTCCTCCAGCAGTATGGGACGAGTTTGTGAAGGCCTTTCTTGGCCACTTTCTGCCTCCAGAGATGCGGCGAGCCGTAGTTGATAGATTCCTACGCCTCGACGGCGGCGAGGAGCGTTCGAGATTATAGCCTCGAGTTTGATTCGTTGGCTAGATATGCACCCACTATTGTAGCTGATATGACCGATAGGATGCATCGATATGTGATGGGGTTGGACCGTTATTTGGTTGATAGCTGCATGGTAATGGCTTCCGGTATGGATATTGCTTGAGCATGTGCCTATGCCGGGGGATAGAGGATCGACACGGGGCGTCGGCCGACAGAGATCATGACGAGGGGGCCAGCCCAAGCAGGCCAGATCGACTGGTTATTCTGGGGAGTTTCGAGGCGGGCAGCCTCAGCAGTACACTGGGTACTCTTCTCAGCCAGCACGGAGTGCACCCCCACGATTTTCGGGTAGGAGATTGGATAGCACAGGGCATTCAGGAGCCGGTCAGAGCTCCAGGGCTTCAGGTTCACAGATGCATAGGAGTTCGGGTCAGTCGAGGCCACCTTTGCCTCGGTGTTCTCGTTGTGGTAGGCCTCATTTTGGGGAATGTCGTTTCGCTACAAGTGTGTCACACACTAACCTGATAGGGTGTGATGGGCACCCGACCCTTACTTAGGGCCGAGCGAACCCGCTGACTCTCGTGATACTCATAACCATACTGGGCTCGCAGAATATGAAATAAGTACATAATGAAAAAAAATTCCGAAAACAAACATGCCTTTCATCTTATCAAATCAAATAAAACCTGTAATCATAACAAGTCTGTAACGTAAAGCGTAATGATATATCGGCTTACATAGCCGCTTACAAAACCGAAATCTTATACACACGACACTCGTCCGCAAAGTCTCTAACATAGCTCCAGATGCCATAACAAAAGCACTCTAACTCGGCAACACTCCGGGGGAAATGGAGCTCGCCAATCCAGCTGGAACATCTACTACTAACATCTTCTATTCATCTGGGTGTACCTGCGTGGCATGAAACGCAGCCCCCGAAGAAATGTCACACCCCGATCTTCATCAGGGTGTGATGGGCACCCGACCCCGTAACCTAAGAGCCGAGCGGCGAACCCGCCGACTCTTATTCCTAAGCGTAAATTTTTTTTCTAAGTCCAATATACATGACAAAGCTTACTAAAATATTCTTTCGATGCTCCTAAGTCACATAAAATATGGGCCGTATATAACTCGTATCATAATACAAACCGACTCCCGAAACCCCCGACTCTTGTCCGCAAAGTCTCTAACCGGTATCGTAAATCCCGGCACGTGTACTCGACTCGGCTACACTCCGTGCCAAATGGAGCTTGCCAACTTCGCCGGAACATCTTCTTTATTAACTCGATCCATCCGGGTGTACCGCGCGCATGAACGCAGCCCCCGAAGAAGAGGGTCGCACGAGCAATGTGCGAGTATGTAAGACATGAATAATAATACGAATAGGAACATAAGTATGAACAACAATATCACGGGATTATGAAATCGTGATGAGATCGGTGGATAACCCGTACACATGGACGGTGGCACACAGAAATATAAAGCATACCACAAAAGTTGAAACCTCGTACACGTGCGTGCCCGAGGGCGGATGCCATGCATGCCTAGCTTCTTCTTTTTTTGAAACACGGTACTTAGTCTTGTACATAGAAAACGATTTACTTTTCGAAAACGGTACTTTTGCTTGCGATTCAGACGCCGAATTCATCGGCTCCCACCCCCCTCCCCAACGGTGTCCCGAATATATCATATATATATATATATATATATATATATATATATATATATGTATCACGGAACGTACGCGCGTACGGCTCCCATAAATCCCGCGTCGGGCATCCCGCGTCCGGATGATTACCAATAATCAGGTGGACACAGTTGCCCTCCCCATTCCCCACACATATACAGTGCATACAAATACATTCATCAATATCAGGTATTATATACATTATGATATAAACAATTACACAGCATGCATGGGAGCCCAAAGAAGGTCATGTGTCTATCGGAGTGACGTAAGGTCGGTAACCTCCGATTACCTTATGGATTGACCGGGATCGCTTTGTCTCACCTTGAAGGAACGAGTATCTAAGGCGAGAGTACCAATGAAAAGCAACATCATGAACGACGTAGAATAGGGTCACAAGACAGTATTTCGCGTACTTTGGAATCTTAGGAAAACAGTCATCATACTTTTTTTTCTCATCTCAGCATCATCATTATCATCATAGAACCATAATCGTCGTCTTAGTCTTTAAGGCTTTCAATATTGTAAAACTTGGTTTTTGGAGAAAAATAAGTATTTTGAAAAACACTTATAAACTTTTAGTAAGGAAAATCATGCTTTGGGGTCAAGGGTTTGATTAAAATAGTTATTGTTTTGTAGTCGGAATGATAATCAAAAACCTTCATTGACTATAGTACGGAAATAAACTTAATGAAACAATATGAGGGAAACCGGGAATAGTGGGCCCGCCTCGGTCGAATGAGGTGGCGTACACAACTTACGTGTAATACGTTCCGTGATTTTACTTAGGGAAGTCTTAGGGTAATCGAGTCTTACTCTTGCAAGTTCTAGGGGGTTTAGATCTTCCTTTCACTATTCAGGAGCTTTGGGTTCAATTCTACTGAGTGAATAGTAGAAAATTTCAACCACGTATTTCTAGAATTAGGAAAGTCCCCGAGGCGCGAAATCAAGCCTACACGTCTAAGACATGCCAAAGAAAGGAAATAACGTCTTACATACCTCTTTCTGCTCCCTCCTTCGCTACTCCGAATCCACGTTGCAAACTCGCCAAAATCCACAATTTGGTCATGTTTACCAAACCTTGATTAGAAGCCTTTTGGAGTTGGATTCTTAAATGAACTTGGCTACCGAAATTTTGGCAGCATTTCCCCTGTAAATATACCATGCCACCAAGTTTAACTTGGCCGATTTCAATCAACAACAACCCGAGAATGGAACTCGGCCACAATATCAACAACAATGCCAACCATTCAATTCATGATTCAATCAATATACTACTTCATCCAATACTTTACAATTTCGACAAAAACAATAACAACTTAATTCCTTCTTTCAAATTCATAAACTACATCCACACTTCTATATGCTAACAACATCATTTCTCATTAAACAAGCCATATTGAAATCAAATTAGGCTCCAAATCAGCCCATAACATTTCCAATCCCAACATGCATCATTAAACATTCATTTTTCATTACATAGAATCCACAACCCAACATTCTAAACATACCAAGTAAATTAGTCTTTCACCTCAACACACACGGCCACAACACCATATCCATAATTCAATGAATCCCATGCATTTCAATACACTACAACATGCTCAAAACGTTCATAACAACATCAATCAACACTAAATAAAATTAGTTCATCACTTCCATATTCTACTACCTATACACGGCCACACTTAACACATGCATAACTTCATAAGTTTCATTCATTTCCGCACTCTACCACATCCACAAACCATGCATAAAACATGAAGTAAGATTGGATACATACCTTTTTCCTTCAACTTCTTCACTTAGCTAGAATTGATAAATCATCCAAATAACTACTTGACTTGCTCCAACAATCACTCCATGTTGTTAAGGACCTTCCATTTGATAAGAAAACTAGAAGAAAATAATTCTTCATTGTCACTTTCCCATGGCCATGCTTGGCCGAAACTCTCTTTCTCTCTTCTCTTTCTTTTTTTTTTTTGTTGTCTCTCTCTTGTCTTGAATTAGAAGAAGAACATATATATATATGTAGTCATTACAAGCATGTGAGGGTACATGCCCCCCTCTCTAGAATTTTCTCTCTCTTTTTCTTGATTTTCTTTCTTTTTCTTGAATTTTTCTCCAACACAAAAGATGACTTAATTGTCATCATTTTTCATCCTTTTTTTTGTCACATGGCCAATATGGCCTCTTTGGAATTTTCATGAACCTTGGGTGAAATTCCTATTTTGCCCCTCGACTTTTCTCAATATTACGATTTTGTCCCCAACCTTCCACATTATTTCCACGGCCCCTTTTGCGAATTTCTCTTCTTGCCCTTAGCCTTTCTCAATATTTTCCATACTACCATTGCCCACAATTACTATTCCTAACAACTCGCACATTAAAATTACTTTAGAACATAGCCTTGTCCTTAACTTCTCGCCATGATCTCGCAACATCCAAACGTACGAAGTACGGGCTATAACAAGAAAAGGGGGTCAGTACGGAATATGTACTGAGTATGCAAAGCATGAAATACGAAATACGAAAAACGAGGTCATAACCGAAGCAAGGAGTACAGAAAGTGAGCATAATAACCAGAAAGCCAAAATGCTTGCATCTAAAATACAAATCGCACATACGAGGTACAGAAGACAGATATAATAATCAGAATGCCCAAGTGCTTACTCCTGAGAATACAAATCATGCGTATTAATGTCATGTATCATATCCGGCCCATAATGGGACTGGGTGACATAAGTAAAAGATCATCATATACATACCGTAACACATCATAACATCATAACCTATAATATGAGATGACATTAACCGATATGGGATTCGCCTAAACCAATGTGGAATTTGCCTCACCATTGGGTTTGCCCCACCATTGGGTTTGCCCCACCACCGGCTCTGATACCAACTGATCATACTCCAGAATACATACATAAAACATATAACGTGTCCCGGCCCTCCAGTGAGGGACTTGGTAAATAGAATCATCATATCATCATATTATCATATCATATATCACATTTTCAAAGACTCAATCGGATAGTCAAAACAAACCATCACTTAAAAGCCAAGACATTAATCAAATCAAGTTTCTTCCGGATGTAGCTCGGGAACACATCAAATAGAGCTTTTAGAAATCATAGTTACGTATCAAAATCATATACATAAAATCCTCATTTTAGTCCCAGTAATACGTAAGTAATCATACTCGGGGGTCGGGATGATAGCCATGTTAGGTTCATTCAAAAGTCGTTATAACTATACAAAGGAAAGTCGCGGGACCCACGGACGGGCGTCAACCCAATCCGGGCCCGCCTATGAAAGTTAAAGTCATTATACGTTATAGAATCATTTACGAGCATATCAAAGCAATCCGGTTCTGTCTATGAAAGTTTCGGACATTTTTAGACATAGGACCCTTTAGGAACACAACCGTTTATACAACATTTGAATCCACTCATATCAAAGACATAAGTACCATATTTCTACTATATTAAGAATGCCAATATCATAAGATGAATAGGAATCGTAACCATGCTCGGATTTTTCGAATAGAATTACCCCCAAAGCTCATAACATATCATAACTTACTTGCGTCTAGGACATGCCAAAAGAAAAGAAGGATAAGCTTTACATACCTCGTCCGCTTCCTAAGCTAATCCAAACTTACGTCTCGGCTTCTCAAAATCTACAATACGCCATTAAATACCAACATTAACTAAAGGCATTTAGACATTCAATTCCAAACTAGCACTTAATTCTACAGAAATTTGGGCAGCATTTCCCCTGTAAATTCAACTCGGCCAAATCTTCAACAACAATACCAACAACAATATTTAACAACATCAATAATCAATTCAAAATACATTCTAGCGACAACAACTCTTTTCTACATAATTCGACGACATTCCATTTACATTCAAATTAACCACATACAATTAAGCCGACCCCAATGCATACATTCAAATACCTAATCCGAGACCATTCAAACAAGATCCAAGAACACTTCAAACAATCCACTTCAAAATGTTCCAAGCTTGACCCAAACCAATATTCTACATAACCGAAGTCTTCCAATTCAATAGGAACAACACCAACACATTTCTTCCTTCCAAAAATTCATAAACTACATCGATAATCCGCATGTTAACGACATTACCTTCATAAATACAAGAAACTATATTAAAGCCACATTATCTTCCAAACCATCCCACCACGATTTATAACTTCAACTTGGATCATTAAACCTTACCTTCTTCACCCTTCTCTCGGCTAAGCTTGGTGATTCGCGACAACGAACGGTTTAATTGCTCCATGACCCTCCGTGTTGATTAGGGCCTTCCAATTAGTTGATTGACTAGGAGAAACTATTTTTTCTTGATCAATTCTTGGACCTCAATTCTTGTAGCTATGGCCGAATGGCCTTTGGTTCTTTCTCCAAGTTTCTAGCTTTTTTTCTAAGTGTTGAAGATGATAACCACAATTGACTTGGTCATCTTTTATGATATAACAAGCATCCGTGGCCTTGGCCCACTAAGTGGCCGACCACATGGCCTTTTTTTTTTTTTTTCCTTTTTTCATGAAATAATCACTTTCAAAAATAACTTTTGACCCCAAATTTCCTTAATGTTCCATTCCAATAAAATCATAAACAACTTATGCCTTAAAAACAAAATCGGGTATCAAAGTCTCAACCTCGTATCCGGAATAGTCTTGTCCTTAACTTTTCATGGTTAGCTCGAAATGTCGACGTACAAAATACGGGATATAACATCCTCCCCCTTTAGAACATTCGTCCTCGAATGTTAAAGCTTATAAATTCTTATAAGCACTTCGGGGGAGTCTCTTTCATTGCTGCCACATACAGTTCATTCAATAATCCGCAGAACCAAATAAGGAATTTAGATTACCTGCAGACATAGGAAATAGGTAGGAATACGTATTCTTCATCTCTTCCCGGAGGTTATGTTTTTAGCACGCAATTTTCTCACCCGGCTCATCCATTCAGTCGGTACCTTAATATAGCTCTCTATCAAGGTTTGCCAGCCTTTTCTAAATCATCTCTTAGTATTATAAGACCCTTCCAACTTCTCTTTTTACCATATCGATATCGACCTTCTAATTATTCTTACCCTCAATTCAGCAATTAGCTTATTTCTCAGGATTGGCCGTACTTGCAACTTAATTAAATCTTATCATTACTATTAGTACAACCTTTCAAGTCATATCACAAATCCATGTCTCATTCTCTTTTTTTTTGGAAAAAAAAATTCGGCAGAGTTTCCCCTATATTTCTTACTATCTCAAACGCACGCGAATACCAACGATGCCTCACGGGGGCCAACATATATATGTACATATCATATCATATCACGGCCACACAGGGCTCCCAATATCAATAATAATACGAAGATGATATACTTACCTCGTGTGTCCAACTCGAACTGCGCCTGTTACATTTTCCTGTTTACTTCCCTTTTCAGTTTTCAACTTCACATTTCGATCGCACTTCAATATTTTACCCGACATATACTTTTCATACCTGTGCTTACCTGCGTGCTTTATAACTTCCAATATCGTCAGTCACTTCCTTCTGTCGATGCCATTCTTCTGCTGAAATCAAAGATCAGGGTAAGGAATCTCATTTCCTATGACTCGGCTCTATGGCACGATCTCAGATGTGAAAGAAGAGTAACCATCCTAGATGCCCTGTAGCCTCCTGTTTATAAATGTGGCGCGCTTCACACCATAAACAGGACTCTACTGGACACGACTTTGCAGACAACCCCTAGGACGAACTGCTCTGATACCACTTTTGTCACGACCCAACCCCGTAGGCCGTGACTAGTGCCCGGCGGGCACCCAACATACCCATTAATCAGAATCGCATACAGATAGCTCATACATATACAATCATCAGACGCTGTCTCAACCGTCGCAGACACAAACAGACACACACACATATATATATATATATATATATATATATCAGAAGCCGGCAAGGCTGTCATATGGCACAACGGCCCAACATATATACAAACGCAAGCCGACAAGGCTGCCACGGCGAATGGGACCGCCCAAACATAACATATACGAACACACCTGTACAGGAATAGGCACAACCCACATATATGTCCACAGACCTCTAAACAGACAAACAGAATCATATGACGGGACAGGGCCCCGCCGTACCCCTGAACAAATATATACATATGCAACGGAAGGGTATATACCAAAATATAGGCTCCAGAACAAAGGGAGCACTCCAAACAGCAGAATAGGTGTCCTAGGCTGGCGGATCACCGAAATAAGCGTCTGTACCTGCGGGCATGAAACGCAGCCCCCGAAGAAAGGGGGTCAGTACGGAATATGTACTGAGTATGCAAAGCATGAAATACGGAAAACGAGGTCATAACCGAAGTAAGGAGTACAGAAAGTGAGCATAATAACCAGAATACCAAAATGCTTGCATCTGAAATACAAATCGCACATACGAGGTACAGAAGACAAATATAATAATCAGAATGCCAAAATGCTTACTCCTGAAAATACAAATCATGCGTATCAATGTCATGTATCATATCCGGCCCATAATGGGACTGAGTGACATAAGTAAAAGATCATCATATACATACCGTAACACATCATAACATCATAACCTATCATATGAGATGACATTAACCGATGTGGGATTCGCCTAAACCAATGTGGGATTTACCTCACCATTGGGTTTGCCCCGCATTAAGTTTGCCCCACCATGACCTACCACCCGCGTATCATACTCCAGAATACATACATAAAACATATAACATGTCCCGGCCCTCCAGTGAGGGACTTGGTAAACAGAATCATCATATCATCATATTATCATATTATCATATCATATATCATATTTTCAAAGACTCAATCGGATAGTCAAAACAATCCATCATTTAAAAGCCAAGGCATTAATCAAATCAAGTTTCTTCCGGATGTAGCTCGGGAACACATCAAATAGAGCTTTTAGAAATCATAGTTACGTATCAAAATCATATACATAAAATCCTCATTTTCGAGTCAACCAATACGTAGTAATCATACTCGGGGTCGGGATGATAGCCAGGTTAGGTTCATTCAAAAGTCGTTATAACTATACAAAGGAAAGTTGCGGGACCCACGGACGGGCGTCAACCCAATCCGGGCCCGCCTATGAAAGTTAAAGTCATTATACGTTATGGAATCATTTACGAGCATATCAAAGCAATCCGGTTCTGTCTATGAAAGTTTCGGACATTTTTAGACATAGGACCCTTTAGGAACACAACCGTTTATACAACATT
This sequence comes from Lycium ferocissimum, assembly GCF_029784015.1. NCBI lineage: Eukaryota > Viridiplantae > Streptophyta > Magnoliopsida > Solanales > Solanaceae > Lycium > Lycium ferocissimum. Next base: position 7,764 of record NW_026726808.1, on the reverse strand, counting down.
TGAATCCACTCATATCAAAAGACATAAGGACCGTATTTCTACTATATTAAGAATGCCAATATCATAAGATGAATAGGAATCGTAACCATGCTCGAGATTTTCGAATAGAATTATCCTCAAAGCTACGCAACATATCATAACTTACTTGCGTCTAGGACATGCCAAAAGAAAAGAAGGATAAGCTTTACATACCTCGTCCGCTTCCTAAGCTAATCCAAACTTACGTCTCGGCTTCTCAAAATCTACAATACGCCATTAAATACCAACATTAACTAAAGGCATTTAGACATTCAATTCCAAACTAGCACTTAATTCCACAGAAATTTGGGTAGCATTTCCCCTGTAAATTCAACACCCGAAATTCAACTTAAATCTTCAACAACAATACCAACAACAATATTTAACAACATCAATAATCAATTCAAAATACATTCTGACGTCAACAACTCTTTTCTACATAATTCGACGACATTCAATTTACATTCAAATTAACCACATACAATCAAGCCGACCCCAATGCACATACATTCAAATGTAATCAGAGACCATTCAAACAAGATCAAGAACACTTCAAACAATCCACCAAAATGTTCAAACGCCCAACGATATTCTACATAACCCGAAGTCTTCCAATTCCAATAGGAACAACACCAAGACATTTCTTCCTTCCAAATTCATAAACTACATCGATAATCCGCATGTTAACGACATTACCTTCATAAATACAAGAAACTATATTAAAGCTACATTATCTTCCAAACCAGCCCACACGATTTATAACTTCAACTTGGATCATTAAACCTTACCTTCTTCACCCCACTCTTCTCTCGGCTAAGCTTGGTGATTCGCAACAACGAACGGTTTAGTTGCTCCAACAACCACTCCATGTTGATTAGGGCCTTCCAATTAGTTGATTTGCTAGGAGAAACTATTTTTTCTTGATCAATTCTTGGACCTCAATTCTTGTAGCTATGGCCGAATGGCCTTTGGTTCTTTCTCCAAGTTTCTAGCTTTTTTTCTAAGTGTTGAAGATGATAACCACAATTGACTTGGTCATCTTTTATGATATAACAGGCATCCATGTGGCCTTGTCCCACACCTAAGTGGCCGGCCACATGGCCCCTTTTTTTTTCCTTTTTCATGAAATAATCACTTTCCAAAAATAACTTTTGACCCCCAAATTTCCTTAATGTTCCATTCCAATAAAATCATAAACAACTTATGCCTTAAAACAAAATCGGGTATCAAAAGTCTCAACCTCGTATCCCGGAATAGTCTTGTCCTTAACTTTTCATGGTTAGCTCGAAATGTCCCGACGTACAAAATACGGGATATAACAAGGTGCTTGCTTTACTTGCGGCCGTCAGGGCCATATTATGAGGGAGTGTCCGTATAGGGATAGTCCAGGTGGTGCAGCTCAGCCTACTGGGTCAGTTGCTAGATCATCTTCTCCTATACCCATGCGCCCTATGGGGTAGGGTATCGCAGACGCACCGACGGCCGTGGCGTGGCGCCGTGGCGGAGCCTCCAGTTCTAGCGGTCCATCGAACCGCCTATATGCGTTGGCCAGTAGACAGGATCAGAAGGCATCACCAAATGTGGTTACAGGTATATGAGTCCTTATTGGAATACTTTTGTGTATGTGTATTTACTGTATAAGTGTTACTTTATAGCGGCAAGCAGAAATCCAAAGGCCGATAACCAAGTATTTGTAAGTAACGGCGATCAAGGTGTGTCCATCACCATTGGGAACCTGGAAGTCTAAGACGGAAAGTAGTCGTACCCATAGGTGAAAAGCGAATGTTGAGGATTGAAAAAAAAAAGAGAAGGGCTAGAATAGTAATTGTGGAGTCAGAAGAGTAAGAGACCCTTTCTAATTCGGAGGGAGATGTGTTAGGAGAACGTTTCGAAACCTGTTAAAACTTCAACTTACTCCAGTTATGTGATGAAGGTCATGTACGGTGAGGTGGACGCTACCACGCTGGTATTAAGCATCGTATTTCATCGGAGTTCCCGAGGTTAAGCGTCTTTGAGTGAGAGAAATTTTAGGATGGGTGACACCAGGAAGTGTACTAAAAGTTCTATAAAGTCAGACGCAGGAGAGACAAATGGGAAGCTAGAGTAGCCTAAGGGAAATTAGAGTATACAGAGTGGGCGGAAATCTTTAGAAGTCGCGCAGGCCGGGGCAGAATAGACCGGTGAAGAGAAAGAAAGTGCGTCTCAGCTTTAGAATTAGGGTGAGTTGAATAGTGTTTGGAAATATTTTGTAAGCAAGATAGTAGTAATTATGTCTATATAGGTATGCACATGATATCCCGTACATGGCTATATCAGCGGATATGTGTATTCCGGCAACCAACGTGGCGGTATATGGAAGGCGTTAATCGGACAGGGTAACGAAGTTCAAGTAAAAAGGAAAATAAATGGCACAAATGTCACAAGGCAAGCTGATGCTGTTTTCACTACAGGATAAGCTTGGAAAGTACTAACACAATGATATTTGGAAAAGAAAGAAAGTGAGTGGATGAACGGCAAAGGGATCAGAATGTCAAAATAAGAGTGCCGCCTAAATGAGATTGGAAAACGCGGACATAGGGCAAAGTATAATTGGGTAATAGTATAGGTACACCCTAAGGGGAAGCGAGGTGCGAGAGATGCAAGTGCAAGATGGAGACAATCAACTGTACAATATATTTGATACGGATGCTCGGGCTAAGGTAAGATTCCTTGCCGAGACAAGTTAGTAAGATCCAAAAGCCAGCAAAAGGGGGTAGAAGCTAGGATGGTAACTGAGATGGTGCAGAGAATTAATTGTAGAGATCTTGAATGATATGACATTGGAAAGTGGAGGCTTAAAGGAGAATACGACAAGAGAACGATAACGAGTAACTTACAGAGACATTGTGAAAGGTAACACTGCTGTGCTGGATTAGAGGCTAAGATGTGGGCAATAGGGTTGTTCGCTAATGATACTGCGACCTATGAGTAGTAAGGGAGAAAAATAGAAAACCTCCTATAGTAGGAAGTGGGAACATCAAAGGAGTGAATAAAGGAAGGGAAAAGAGTATGACAGGATAGGCTACAAGCGAATGTTAGGACGGAAGGAATAAGAAGGAAAGATCGTAACTAAGATGGAATATACTTTATACAGGTCGTACAAGATTAGTTATGTTACCCATGAACATTTATATTGCTATATCCCGTATTTCGTACATCGGGACAATCCGAGTTAACCATGATAAGTTAAGGACAAGACTATTCGGGAGGAGAAGTAGAGACTTTTAACTACGACTTTGTTTTAAGACATAAGTAGCTTATGATTTTAATGGCATGGAATATTAAGGAAAAATTTGGGGTTAAAATTCATGAAGTAAAAATGGCCAAGTGGCCGGCCACATGGGTGTGTGCCATGGGCCACATGGATGTTTTATATATGTGATCAGAAGATGACTAATTAAATCATCTTCATCATTCTCACCCTTAGAACATTCAAGAAACTTGGAGAGAAGAGAAAGAAGGCCATTAGGCCATGGTGGTCAAAAATTGAAGCCCAAAAATAGTGATCAAAAAAATATTTTCTTCTAGTATTCCAACAAATTGGAAGGTCCTTATTAACGTGCTTAAAAATTGACAATCATGTTGTTGCTTCATAATTTAAACTCACGTTGACAGTATTATATTTCGTATTTTTGTACGTCGGATTAGTCGCAAGCTGAGGTGGGGCCCACACATTGAGATTTTTTTTGGACATGTGATAATTTATATGAATCACATATGTGAAGTTAAACATAACTCAATAAGGACCCTTGAGCCAAATCAAAGTGGAAGTCCTCCAAACAAATATTTTTTTAAGTAACGTTTTCGGGTGATGCGACTTCGAGGCGAGAAACGGTATTATAAGTTTGGAATTTGGAAAAACACCAAAGATAGAAGTTGTATATAATTGAATTATATTTCAACCATAGGTCGTGGGCCCAAGGTGACATCGGATAAGGAGATATGGACGTTTTAAGGCGGAAAGGTCGGTGGGGCTAGGCCCAAACCGGCCCCAATCGGGTTAGGCCCATGACCCATGCCTATTTAAGTGAAATTTCAGCCCTTTCCTCTCATTTTTCAGACTAAGAACACCAGAAAATTCTGGAAAGAGAGAGAGAGAAGAGCCTTGGAGAGAATAAAAACCAATTTTGACCAAAATGCGAGCCTTTTTGAATTACGAAGCCCGTGAAGAGAAAAGTGTTGTCTGTTCTGCGTTGTCTTCAATTTGAGCTAAAAATCAACCAAGGAGAAGAGTGATAACGTGGGGGCTTCATGCTTAAGGTATGAATACGGTTCCTTTTCATTGTTAACGAGTTTATTTAGAATTTTTAACGGATTAGCACGGAGGGAATAGCCTAATAAATTCGTTTGTTGGTGTTGTGAATTATGGAAAGAGATTTGAAGAGAATTTTGGATGAAAATAAATGTATTTAACTTGTAAATGTGAAGGCTGTTGTTATTGATGTTCTTCATATGAATTCCGACTCCTTTACGGAAATAAAATTATTAAATAGTTATATCGCAAATATGGTTGGTTGAGAAATTTAGAAAATAGTGTGCCGGCTGTTTTATGGCATACGTCGGTATTGGAAATGATGTTAATACTATTGGTATTGTTGTTGATGTTGTTGGTTCTTGAATTGAGAATTCGGGCTAGGCATATAAACGGGGAGATGCTGCCCGATTTTCGACAGAATATAGAATGGTTTGGTTTGAAATTTGGAGCAAGTGTGAAATAAAGAGACTAACGTAGCGTGAATCCCTTTAAATGTAGATTTATGAGTTCGGACGAATACGCGTAGCTAATAGGAGGTTGAACGATTATGTAAAGCTTACCCTTTCTTTCGTTTGGCATGTCTTAGCGTAAGTAAGCTATAACACGATCCTCGGGGTAACTCTATTCTTATGATCCGAGCATGTTTACGATTCTTATCCATCTATTAATATTGGTATTCTTAATGTAGTAGAAATATGATCCTTATGTCTTTGATATGATTGGATTTCAAATGTTGCATAAACGGTTTAGTTCCTAAAGGATCCTATGTCTAAAAATGTCCGTAACTTTCATAGATGGAACCGGATTACTTTGATATGCTCGCTAATGATTCTATAACGTATAATGAATCTAATTTTCATGGGCGGGCCCGGATTGGTTTGATGCATATCCGTGGTCCCCGAGATTTCCCTTTGTACAATCCTAACGACTCTTTTTGAAAGAATTTGACATGGTTATCGTTTTAACTATCGAGCGTCGACTACTTGCTTATCTATTGAGTATGTAATGATGATTTATATGCATATGATTTCTCACTACTCTGCTCGTGCATGCCTCAATGCATCTTTCACCGAGTCCGGGCCGGGTATGTATTCGTGCACGGTTTATTTTTCACCGAGTCCCTCACTAGAGGGGCTGGGTACGGTATATATATGATGATATGATGATGTGATGATATGGGGATGGCGGCGGACGGATGGCATATGATGATTCTATTCACGAGTCCCTAACAAGTAGGGTACGGTATATATATATATATATGATATGATATGATGACATGATGATATGATGACATGTATATGATGATTTTTTTACCGAGTCCCTCGCTGGGCCGGGACACGTTATGTATATGCATATGTACTACATGATATTGACATGCATGATTTATGTTTCAAAGGCAAGCCTTATGATTTCGATGCTCGATTTCGGTACGATTACATTTACCGTATCCCGTACTTTACATGCTCGGTACATATTCCGTGCGACCCCCGCTTTCTTTGAAGTGTTGCGTTTCGTACCACGCGGTGTATACGGGTGAGTAGGAGATGCTCCACCGGATTGGCGAGCTCCATTTCCTCACGAGTCCGCCGAGTCAGAGTGTTCATGTTATGTTATCCTGAGTTATGTTTGAGACTTTGCAGACAGAGTCATATGTATAATATGTCAGTTTTGTAAGCGGCTCTATAAGCCGATGTATCAGTATGCATTATATTACAGATTTCTTACGATCGCGCGATTTTATTTGATTTGAAAAAGACGAAAAGCATGTTGTTCTTTGAAAGGTTTCGTTTTGCGCTCATGCCATGATTTAAGGGCCCAGTATGATTATGAGTTTCACGAGAGTCAGCGGGTTCGCTCGGCCCTAAGTAAGGGTCGGGTGCCCATCATGCCCTATCCGGTTAGGGTGTGACAAATTGGTATCAGAGCAGTTCGTCCTAGGGGTTGTCTGCAAAGTCGTGTCCCGGAGAGTCCCGTTTTTATGGTGTGGAGCGCGCCACATTTATAAACGAGGCTATGGGGAATCTAGGGTGGTTACTCTTCTTTCACATCTTAGATCGTGTCATAGAGTCCAAGTCATAGGAAATGAGACTCGCACACGATTTTTGATTGCAGCAGAAGAATGACATCGACAGAAGAAAGTGATTGATGATATTGGAAGTTACTAAGCACGCATGTAAGCAAAGGTATGAGAGGTATATGTCGAATAAGGTATTGGAGTACGATCGAAATGTAAAGTTGAAAAGGAAAGTAAATAGGAAAATGTAACAGGTGCAGTTCGAGTTGGACACACGAGGTAAGTTTTATCATTTTCGTACTGTCGTTGGTAATGGGAGCCCCGTGTGGCTGTGATATGATATGATACACATATATATAGGTTGGCCCTGTGAGGCATTGTTGGTATTTCCTGCATGCAGGTTCTGAGATAGTAACAATTACAGAGGAAACTGCAAAATTTTCTCGGGAAATAAAGAAAGAATGAGACATAGGTTTGTAATATGTCTTGAGAGGTCGTGTCAATGGTAATGATAAGATTTGATTAAATTGTGAGTACGGCTGACCTCGAGGAATAAGTTAATTGCTGAATTGGGGGATAATAGTAATTAGAAGGTCGATACCGATATGATAAAAGAATTTGAAAAGGGTTTGTGATCCTAGGAGATGATTCAGAAAAGGGCTGGTAAATCTTGATGGAGTATTACTTAAGATACCTGTTGAATTGATAGCGGGGATGAATTATGACGAGCCTATAGTTAAAAGAGGTAATAGCGTGATTAAGACAAGAGTACGGAGGAAAAGAGTCGCGATGGATATGAATGTATTGATAAGACAACTTGTGAGGTATTAAGGACGAAGTGGACCGGAAAGGTAAAGGGTTAAGAAGTGTTATATTATAGGATTACTTACGCATAAGATATATTGTGAATATAGTGGGATTGTTATGAAAATAAGTAAAGCCGAGTGAGAAGGTGGCCAAAGCTATGATGTGATCTATGTAGCTAGAATGTAAAAGGCAAGTGTGAAACGGAAAAGCGAGCTATAGAACGAATAAGGAAGGCTTATCAAGTTCGTAGGGAAAGTTTGAATACGGGTTATATAATAACGGAAATGGTAGCGAGTGTAAGGAAAGAAAGGGTAATTGGAAGAAGGAAATAAGAAGACAGATAACGATGTAGTAATAGACCATGACATGTGTAGCCAAGGATATGAGTACTATAGTGGCCAGGGCATGTAAAGCCCAAAATAGTGATAAAAAAAATATTTTCTTCTAGTATTCCAACCAATTGGAAGGTCCCGCCCAATAACGTGCTTAAAAATTGACAATCATGTTGTTGCTTCATAATTTAAACTCACGTTGGTATTATATTTCGTATTTTTTGTACGTCGGATTAATCGCAAGCTGAGGTGGGGCCCGCACATTGAGATTTTTTTGGGACATGTGACAATTTATATGA
>NW_026726807.1:0-37898 GCF_029784015.1 Lycium ferocissimum | reverse complement strand
GTACACTCTCTATCAAATTTTTTGGTTTTTGACCACCAGACGATGAATTTCTCCCCCCATCTCGGCCACCCATGGTTGGGGCATTCTGGAAGGAATCAAAGTGTACCTGATATACGTTCTTTCATAACGCAACAATGACAAGAACCTATCTGCTCGGGCCCGTCGGACTTTTGGTGGTAAATGATGAATAAAACTATTTGAAAACTCTCGCCAAACGGCTGGAGGAGCATTCTCTCTCCTAGACAGCTCCCATGCCTGATACCACTATACTGCAATATCATGGAGCCTATAAGATGCCAGCTCAACTGACTCGACCTCATCAACATGCATAACCCTCAAAGTCCTCTGCATACTATCAATAAAGTCCTGAGGGTCCATATTTTTGCTTAATCTGAGAAAAACTCTGGAGGATCTAACCTAAAGGAAGTCTTAATCCTCACACTACCAAAATGGGGTCTCCCTGATCAACACCAACTCTCTGCCACTGTGTCACACCCTAATAAAGTTAGGGTGTGATGGGCACCCGACCCCGTATTCGGAGCCGAGCGAACCCGCTGACTATTATTACTCACATATTCTCTTTGGATGCTCAAATCAAATAAAGGCAAAATACAGAGTAAAATTTTCAAAATTTCTTTTTGTCGTTTCTCAATTTAAACACAGTCTGTAAGCGTAAGGACTCTGTAACATAATGCGTAATAAAAAAAATATATATTAGCTAATGGACCCACTCTCGTCGACCTCTAGACTCACGACTCTGTTCAAAAGTCTACTAACCGAACAAATCCACACACAGCACATATAATCTGACTCGGCAGCACTCCAGGTACAAATGGAGTCTACCAGCAGTGAACGTCTTACGTAATAGTTTCATTTGTAACCGAGTGTGCACTGCGCGACGAAACGCGGCCAGAAGAAGAGAGAAGAGGTCGGTACGAACAATGTCCGAGTATGTAAGGCATGAAAATAATACAAGCAGAACATAAGTATGAACAACAATACCATGGGATCATAGAACATGTGATGAGATAAGAGGATAACTGGCCATGTGAATGCCTTTTTGGGGATGCCATGCATGCTTGTCTTTCCTTTTTTAGAGAAAAAAAACATTTCTTTTCATAGACGTAAAATAGAACTTATGTCATATCATGTCTTAACATATAGTATCGTATCATATCATATCATATCATGTTATATCATATTAAGTCATAGTATATCATGTAGTATCATAGCACCGAACAAATGCTGACTCGCCCACGTGCGCCGAAATACTCGCCGCCGCCCCATAAATCCAGCGTCAGGGCATCCCGCACCGGGATGATAAGCCACTCGACCAGGTGGCAATGAAACATGTTTCCCTTCCCATTCCCCATGTATCCCTTCCCCCACCCCATGTGCACATATACATATCTCATATACATATGTCATATAAGCGTGCAGAGAGCTCAAAGAAGTCATGTATCCATCGGAGTGACATAAGGTCGGAAACCTCCGATTACACATGGAATAACCGGGGGGTCGTCTGTCTCTCCTTGGAGGAACGATTATCATAAGGGGAGACTATCAAGAAAAGGTGTCGTCATAAAAACATAAAACAATCATAAGGCATCGTTTCAATATACTTGGGACCTTTAAAGTAGTCATTATCCAAAAATAGCTTAACATTTCATATCGTCGTATTCATGGTAAAAACATGTTCTTGACATATTCATCATAGACGTTTTTCTCATATACGGCATCATCATTGTCATCATCAAATCATAGTCGTTGTTTTAATCATAAAACTTTCAAAAAAATCGTAAAACTCGGATTTTTTGGAGAAAATGAATATTTTGGGAAACATTTATAAACTTTTAAGAAGGAAATTATACCTTGGGAACCATTACTTCTAACTTTTTGGAAATGAAACGTTATGGAAGCATTTATAAAATCTTACATACGAATCATGCCATAGAAAGAAAAGGACGAGCCTTAACATACCTCGGCCCGCGCCTTACTAGCTACATTTATTCGTCGAAGTTGTTAGTCTACATTCAAGAAGATCAAAGACCTTTATCCATTAGATTCATTGACATATACTTGTTGTAACCTTCAAGTTCATTCACTTATGATACTGCATTTTTACAATTAGGCAGCATCTCCCCTATAAATACACCCCGTCCCCGAGAGTCTAGCTCGGCCATTTTAATCAACAACAATCCGAAACCAATCAGCGGCCAAACTATTAACAATGCCAACAAGTATTCTAGCAACACTTCAATATCCAATTCAATTCAATTCATTCAATTTATATAACATTCCAATCACTCAATTAACATGCCACTTTATCCGAAACCTTTAACTTCAACAACACCCATATATTTCATTATCATTTATCTATATTAATTTCAACGACGACCTTCATTCTACATTCCATGATCCATAACCACGACAACTAAGATGTCAAATTTCGTCAATTTACCATAACTTACCAACCACCTACTATTCGGTTATCACAACTTCTTCTTACATATTTTCATGCATTTCCTCCATCTCTATACATTCCAACAACAACACAAGACTAAGTAAAATTTATCCATTTCTTTCCATGCAACACAACACATGCACAAACCCAACTCATGTAGCACAACACACGGCTATAGCATCGCTTCCACAACACAACAATCGATTACTAAATAGTATTAATTCATCATTTTCGGTCCAACCCTACATATATATATATTTGACCAACATGCAACACACATATTTTTATTTATTTTATTCATTTCTTCAACCTACACATATGAACCATCCACAACACACAAAAAAAGAGATGAAACCTACCTTTCTCTTCAACTTCCCACTTGGTTTAGATTGGTACATACGACACCAAAAAAGTCTTCTTTCACATTCCAATACTTACTCCATGTTGTGAGGGCTTTCCCTCCATTATAGAGGGGAAAAGTGGAAGAAAAATAATTTTTCTAAGTCACTTTCCTGCAGTTCAATTTTGAGAGCCATGGCCTAATGCCTACTATATTCCTCTCTTTCTTGCTTTCTTTCTTTCTCCTCTAATTCTCTTCAATCAAAAGACGAACTCTCTCCTATATATATATTAGGTTCCTCCAATCACAAAATAGCCACATGCCCTCCTCTTTATTTTTTCTAGAGTTTTCTTTTCTTTTTCTTGAATTTCTTTGGAATTTTCTCACATGGTCAAAGAAGACCAAATGTCTTCTTTTGTACACTTTTAATCCCCATTAGTTTAAATATAGCACACACACACATGCCATACGGCCATAATGGCCCTTTCATTGAATTTTCTTGAATATTTGCGAAATTACCATTTTACCCTAGGCTTCCATAATATTACCATGATCCATTTTGCGAATCTTCCTTTTGCCCTTAACCTTTCCCAATATTTCCACACTAATAATGTTCATAAATATTATTCATAACCAACTTGTACATTAGAAAAATTTTGAGAGTGGCCCCGCCCTTAACTTTCCACGTCGACTTTGAAATTTCCAAACGTACAAAATACGGGCTATAACACACTGAGCCTAAGCGGCTACCAATCTAGTCAATAAATATATAGCATCTCGCATATCCTGGTCCGGTGCATCTAGCTGAGGAACCAGGGGAGTGCGAAAGGTGTCTTGGAGGCGGTGTATCACGTGGAAGTACGGGATGGGGCTCTCACTCGAGACTTCTTAGAGCTTTGGTAGCAATACGAGTATGACTAGTGGCCTCACGACCACTCCCTTGCCCTTCTCCGGGCCCGTGTAGCACCCAACGAGGCATCAGGAAATCGAACAAACTATTAGGAAGCGAACTCTTAACACATGGCTTTATCGCACGATCTAAGAGAGAAAGAATGGCAATTTCCTAAATGTCCTATAGCCTCCTGTTTATAAGTGTGGTGCACGACACACCCATAAACAAGACTCTACTAGACACGGTCTGTAGACAACCTTAGGGACAAATCGCTTCGATACCACTTGCACGACCCAAACGGATGGGCCGTGCAACGAGTGCCTGATCTCTAGTGACCAAACACCCCTATACTCATACCTAGATAATACTACATAATAAGGGCCCACAAACAACTTAATCTGGATTAAACTGACTCATGAAAGAATAATATCAAGAACTGTGCATATATATATATATATATATATATATATCGAAGGCAATGCAAGCCGACTAGGCTGCCACATGAAATGTACACAAAAGAATAGAGCCGACAAGGCTATGTCACATATGTCATCTACACATAACCGTCTACAAACCTCTACGGAATAAAAGTCGAGAAAGGATGGGACGGTATTCCCGCCATACCCATATGCATATCTATATCTCAAAAGTAGCATACCAAAATGAATTGCTGCCCGGATTAAGTGAGCGTACCGACCACGCTAGATGAATATCCTATGGAGCTAGACCACATGTCTATTAACCTGTACCTGCGAGCATGAACGCAAACCCCGAACAATAGGGGAGTCAGTACGGACAAAGTACTAAGTATGTAAGGCATAAGAGTAACACATACAGAAGAACCATGAAAGGAATCTGAAAATCATAAACAAACCGATCGTCGAATGCATTTATATGATGAAGATACCTCGCGGTGTATGAATATATACACTCTTCTTAAAAAATCATGTACAAATGCATATCTATATATATATAGTAGACTGCCCGACCATATAGGTATGGTGTCATCATCATCATCCCACGTCTGGGACGGTAGTCATCTCATGCCGCGCACTAGTAAGGTCGCATCATCCATGCCACCCATGTGAAGGGTGTCGCGGTGTAAACATACATCATCATCCATAAGCCACCCACCGCACATAGTGGTGCTACCCTACCAAACAGTAGGCACAGAAGAAAATAACAATATATATATATATATATATATATATATATATATATATATATATATATATATATATATATATATGTATATATATATATATATATAATGCTTGAAAGACTCATGAAAGATATACTCAGACTTTCCCTAGATAACAAAGGATCTCTAGAAGTCATGAATATGAACATAAGGAATCAAGGATATGATGAATCCTATACCATCTAAGAGTAGAGTTTTTGGAACTCGCTCGCTCACTTGTTTGTTAAGATAATAAGGATCATGCCTAAAGAATAAAAGGGACAACCTTAACATACCTTGAAGCTTATCTAATCGTCCCCCGTCTACTTCTTGAACTCGTAAGTCTACAACCAAGATAATATAGGCCACAATTAGACCCTTTATAACACTTACTATCCAATCCAAGTGAAAAAGGAACTTAACGAAGTTCGGGCAACATCTCATTTATAACTCAATAATTCCTCAATTTCCAATTTAACTTAAATATCCACAACAATACTAACAACAACCATATCAATACTTACATATTAGAATATAATCAATTCTACTCCAATTCATCCCTCAAATAGCCCTCAAGTCCAACTCTACCCTTATTCATCTTTACAACTTCCATAGCTATAATTCTCTTTACTTAAAACCACTAAAACTCTTGATAATTAACTTAAACACAAAGGTAGGAATCATATACATACCTGGAGGAGTCTAGGGTTCTACGAATCAAACTTCAACTCCAATTCCAAAGCTTAGCAACTCCAATAGAACCCTAGGAGCAACTTTTCCTTCATAAGCTTGGGTTTACGGGGCTCGGACCTTGCTAAATCTTCACTATATTGATGGTAAATATTGAGAGGAATATTCCAGGCCTTTCTCTGATTTTGGAAGTGGAAAATAATGAGAATAAAACGTGAGGGTCAAATATATATAGAGAAAACTAGAAGGTTCCGGTCTTGAAGTTGACGGGTTGGAATTTGATTCGACGGCCGACGACGTGCTCCATCGACCTGCCACCTAAAACTTCAGAGGTTGCAGAGTAGGGATGGTGCACCACAACAGTGCGTCGACATGTCAATGGCTCATCGATGGTGACTGAGTTCTGCAGACTCTCCTGAGTCACTTTGGCCCACGTCGATTCAATTCATTAAGCTTCAAAACCTATCAAATCGCAAAGAACACATACTTACACTTTGGTACACGTGGTGTAAGCACTTAATATTTTAAAAGCTCATGTATGAATCCCCATACTAGGGGTATAGACCACCCATAAGCCAAGGACTGCTTGCAACAAAAATGAGAGGTGTAGCAAGATTGGTTATGACTTGTGATATTCTTGATGTGTCCATATGTGTGTCTAATCCGGTTGGAGATTCTGTGGTAGTAGATCGAGTCTTTCGATCTTTTGTGGTTACTTTTATGGGCTATGACACGTGGGTTGACTTGGTGATCCTTAGTATGGTGGACTTTGATATTATCTTGGTCATGGACTGGTTATCTCCGCATCATGCAATTTTGGACTGTCATTCTAAGACAGTCACGCTAGCCATGCCCAACTTCCCTCATTTGGAGTGGAAAGATACTCCTAGTCCAACTCCTAAGAAGATCATTTAGTACCTCCGAGCGAAGAAGTTAGTGGAAAGCGGGTGCTAGCCTATTTGGCTCAAATTTGGGACACGAGTGTGCATACTACTTCTTTGGAGTCTATTCCTATGGTTAGTGAGTGTGCGGAGGTCTCTCACGCAGATTTTTCTGGTATGCCACCTGACCGTGATATTAGTTTCTCTATCGATTTGGAGCCAGGCACTCGGCCTATTTTTATTCCACCTTAGCATATGGCTCCTGCCTAGTTATGGGAGTTAAAGAAACAGTTGCAGGATTTGTTGAGCAAGGGGTTCATTCGTCCTAGTATTTTCCCTTGGGGTGCCCCCGTGCTATTCGTGAAGAAGAAAGATGGTTCTATGCGGATGTGTATTGATTATCGGCAACTAAACAAGGTTACTATTTAGCATAAGTATCTGATACCCCACATAGATGACTTATTTGATCAGCTTCAGTGTGTGTCGGTCTTCTATAAGATGGACTTAAGGTTAGGTTATCATCAGTTAAAGATCCGGGCGGAGGATATTCTGAAGACAACATTCAGAACCCTCTATGGTCATTATGAGTTTCTAGTTATGTCTTTCGGGCTTACCAATGCCCCCGCAATGTTTATGGATAATATGAATGGGATCTTTAAGCCGTATTTGGATTCGATCGTGATTGTGTTCATTGATGGCATCATGGTATATTGTAGAAGTAAGGAAGAGCATGAGAACCACTTGAGAATTATGCTTGGTATATTGAAGGAAAAAGAGTTGTATTCTAAGTTCTCTAAGTGCGAGTTTTGGCTCAGTTCCGTGGCATTTCTAGGCCATGTTGTGTCTAAGGACGGGATTATGATTGATCCCAAAAATATCGAGGCTATTAGAGACGGGGTGAAGCCTACTTTAGTTACTAAGATTTATAGTTTCGTGGGCCTTGCGAGTTATTATCGTCGGTTCGTGAAAGGGCTTTTGATCGATTGCTTTGCATTGACTCGGGTGACTCAGAAAAATGTTCCTTTTCGATGGTCCGACAAGTGTGAAGAGAGCTCCCAAAAGCTCAAGGCTTTGTTGACTTCTGCCCCTAGTTTGGCATTACCCACGGAGGGTAAGGACTTTACCGGATATTATGATGCTTCTCGCATTGGTTTGCGTTGTGTGTTGATGCAAGAAGGTAAGGTAATCGCGTATGCTTCAAGTCAATTGAAGACTCATGAGAAGAACTACCCCACTCATGATTTGGAGTTGGCGGCGGTAGTCTTTGCGTTAAAGATTTGGAGGCATTATTTGTATAGGGTTCATTGTGAGGTGTTTACCGATCACCATAGTCTTCAATATGTGTTCCAAGAGAGATCTTGATTCGAGGCAGTGTAGATGGATGTAATTCCTTAATGATTATGATATCACCATTCTTTATCACACGGGCAAGGTTAATGTGGTAGCTCATGCGTTGAGCCGAAAGGCAGTGAGTATGGGTAGTTTACCTCGCTTGATTATTGATGAGCATCCATTAGCCATGGAGGTTCATACTTTGGCTAATATTTTTGTGAGATTGGATATCTTGGAACCTGGCAAGGTTTTGGCTTGTATTAAGGCAATGTCGTCTCTTTTGGAGCAGAATAAAACACAACAGTTCGATGATGTGAAGTTATGTAAGATTCGGGATAAGGTGTTGAGTGGTGAGGCCAAAGACGCCATGCTTGATAGTGAAGGTATTTTGAGGATTAAAGGGCTTATTTGCATTCCTCGTGTGGGCGGATTGATTTGTTTGATATTAGAGGAGGCTCATAGTTCCCGATATTCTATTCATCCGGGTGCTACAAAGATGTATCATGATTTGAGGCAGCATTATTGGTGGGGTAGGATGAAGAGGGACATCGCGGATTTTGTTTCTCAATGTTTGAATTACCAGCAAGTTAAGTATGAGCACTAGAGACTAGGTGGTGTGCTTCAGAGGATCCCCATTTCCGAGTGGAAGTGGGAGGGGATAGCTATGGATTTCATGGTAGGTATACCAAAGACCTTAGTCAACTTTGATTCGATTTGGGTTATTATGGATAGGTTTACTAAGTCCGCGCACCTCATTCAAGTTCAAATGACGTATCATTCAGAGAAGTTGACAAGAGTCTACATCAGAGAGATTGTTCGATGCATGGGGTGCCTATTTTCATTGTTTCAGACAGGGGCACTTAGTTTACTTCCCCTTTCTGGAGAAATTTGCAGAAGGAGTTGGGTACTCTGTTAGATCTTAGCACCGCGTTTCACCAACATACCGATGGTCAGTCTGAGAGGATTATTCAGGTGCTTGAGGTAATATTGAGAGCTTGTGTTATCGACTTTGGGGGTCATTGGGACTAGTTCTTACCATTGGAAGAGTTTGCGTATGACAACAGCTATCACTCGAGTATTGACATGGCACCGTTCGAGGCTTTGTATGGTGAGACCTTGGGGTACGGATCTATTGAGAGAGTCCTTAGACAAGGTGAAGTTTATTTAGGAAAAGCTTTAGGCAGCTCAGAGTAGGTAAAAGGAGTATGCGGGCCAGAAGGTTCGTGATTTAGATATTATCGTTGGTGAGCAGGTTCTGTTGAAGGTTCATCCATAAAGGGTGTGATGCGATTTGGGAAGGAGGGCAAGTGGAGCCCGAGGTTCATTGGTCCTTACGAGATTCTCCGCCGTGTTGGTGAGGTGGTTTATGAGTTAGCTTTGCGACTAGGTTTGTCAGGCTTTCATCCGATATTCCATGTTTTCATGTTTAAGAAGTACCATTCAGACGGCTCTTTTATCATTCAGTGAGACTCGATAATTTTTTATCAGAATCTGTCCGTTGAGAAAGAGCCAATAGTGAACTTAGATAGGCAAGTGAGGAAGTTGAGGTCAAAGGAGACAACTTTAGTTAAGGTACAATGGAAGCACCGTCTAGTTGAGGAGGCTACTTAGGAGATCAAGGCCAATATGCGTGAGAGATATCCCCAGCTTTTTACCGACTCAGGTAGCTTTACTTCGCTTCACTTCTTCTCCGTTCGAGGAGGAACGGTTGTTTAAACTGTATCTGATGTAACAAGTCGTTAGCCGCGTTTTGACCATTTTACCCTTGTTGACCCTTTTCTTAGCCCCGTTAGAGTTCTTTTGACCTGTGGGGATGGGCGACATAGTTCCCGAGATCATCAGGCAAGTTTTGGTAGGATTTGAGGAAATTAGAACCTTAAAGTGAAAAATGATTGACCAATAGTTGACTTTTAGGTAAACAGACCTTTTTTCAGAAATGTGTTGATTCCATGAGGTTCGGAGGGTCGATTATGACCTGGTGGCATGATTGGTTCGGTTCCCAAGGCATACAAGAGCATTTTGCACCCTAGGTTGGAAACTTAATTTTGGCCGTTTGGGAGTTGACTAGGTCAAGGCGACCTCCGTTAGGAATTCCGAGGCCACTGTTGAGTTCGCAGTGTATTTTTATGTGTCTGCATTGTTAGTTTGTATTCGGGTGATCTCAAATAGATGTTGGGATTTTGGTGAACTTGGTGAAAACTAGATTTTCTTAGTTTCCTGCTGTGTCCCTTCTGCGACCGTTTGACCGCATCTGCGAGCCCGCCCAGGCAAGTCCTGGCCTGCAAATACGACACCCTGTTGAGTTGGCTTGTTCCGCACCTTCGATGTCATTTTCCACAGGCGCGGTATTGCGAGTGCGAGCTTCTTCCACATTTGCGAGATGCTGAGTCATTAATGAATTCTGCCTTAGCGAACGAGTATTTGTTGAGTTGGGATGGCGTAGGCGGACCCTTGCTCGGCGTAAGCAGAGATTGTTGAATTAGAAACCTTATATTTTCCCATTTTGAACCATTCATTTTCCATTCACTGAATTGAAACCTAGGGAGTTCTAAGGGCGAATTGAGGAGCATTTAGGATTGAATCTTCATTGGGTAAGTTCCCTTTTACATCCATATGGTTTATCTAATGTTTAAACGTGGATTCTGTGGTTGAATTAAGAGGTTTAATTGGAAAGAAAGGTTGTAGACTCTAAGTTGATTTCATGAATCGTGTGCTTGAAAGTGAGTTTTGATTGGAAAATCTTGCTAATCTAGTCATGAAATACTTGGGATGATTACATACTAAGTTGAATCTCTCTTAATTTCATGGATTATGAATATGGAAAGTAAGGGTTTCCTTCTAAATTGGGGGTTTTGATTAAAGGATGAAATTTATGATTATTTGAGTTTAAATTAGTAATTGGGGAATGGTTGTAATACCTCGAACCTTGGCGTTAGGATGCGTCATAGTAAATCCATATGAGTTTGAAGGGTTAAAGAATATTCATGACATTATCGAAGGTTTATGATACTATTATTGTAAGGCCCTGTAAGTCTGATTATAGTTCCAAGTGCATTCGTGTTTTGATGATTGTCAAACTGTTTTAGAACTAGATAGAGACCAGGTCTGTAATCTACTCTTTGTACGCCTTGCACTGTTAGCAGAGACAGCTGTAAAGCCGAAGCCACTTGCTGCACATAAAGTACAATGAGTTGGCCCATGCTTTAGGTCAAAAATTGAAGAGTGGTCTCTTTCACCCCACATGCTCCCACTATATATACAACATGATGGCAACATATTTGGTAGACTTGAAAACCTAATCAAAATCGAGCAAATCATTGCCGTCACAAGTTCTCAAGTTCTCTCAAGAACAAGTCACTTGCAAAACTGAAGAACCTGATCCAGATGCAAATTTAGTCTAAGTTCTTTATGTTTGTGTAAGTCTTTGTTCGTCTGTGCTTAAACTGTAAGCCTACTCTTCTTGTTTAGAAGCTGGTTGTAGGTATTTAAAAGTCTCAAAGTGTGCTTGTTAGAAGTGTGTTTCCACAAGCTTTTGAGTGGTACACTAGGCTAAAGTTAGTCTAGGTGTATTAGTGGTCCTTAGCCAGAGTTAGCTAAGTAGAGTGGCTTGCAATCGGAGTATTGCAAGTGTGGAGGGACTACGGGGGTTAGTTCCTAGGTTGCATAAGCGTTATTGTAAGGGTGAGGGATTATGGGAGTTAATTCCTAGCTTACAATAAAGTTGTAACCTGAATTTGCTCGTGTAGTGGAGTTGAAATCCTACTGGGGTAGGTCGTGGTTTTTAATCCCTTGAGCAAGGAGTTTTCCACGGTAAAATCGTGCCTTCTTTACTTACTGCATTGCATAAGGGAATTGATACTCAACCAGCTCCCTCATATACTTTTTGGTGGACGTATAGCCTGCAAAATTGGTATCCGAGTGGGTGCTTTTTAAAAGGTTAACACCTAGAAAGAATCTGTAAAATGGCAGCCCCACAAAATATAGAAGAAGGACGGTCATTCACCGGACCTCCCAGATTTAATGGAAAGTACTATGGGTGGTGGAAGACTAGGATGCACGATCTCATCATGGCTGAGACTCAGAGCTACGGGATGTCATCTACGATGGTCCCTAGATTCCAGTTCACACAAGATGGTAAAGAGACCACCATCAAAATGAGAAAGGAATAAAACAAAGCTGGCAGAAAAAGGAATGAAAAAAACTATAATGCCAAGAAGATTCTCGTGTATGGAATAGGACCGGATGAAATCGAGTTTCAACTTGTTCATCAGCAAAAGAGATTTGGGACGCTCTTCAAACTGCTAATGAAGGAACAAATCAGGTAAAGAACTCCAAGATTGACATGCTCATCATGGAATACGAGATGTTCAAAATGAAAGAGAGTGAATCCATTCATGAGATGCACACTAGATTCAACTCCATAATTAATGATCTATATTCTCTCGGAGAAGTCATCACAACCAACAAGCTGGTATGAAAATTGCTTGGTGTATTACCTGACTCCTGGGATAGCAAGGTAAATGCTATCTCTGAGGCCAAAGATCTCATCATACTGATGGTCGATGAGCTTATTGGGAACCTTAAGACTCATGAAATGAAGATGATCATGAAAAAGGCAGAAAAGAATGAGGTAAAGAAGGAAAAGAGCCTAGTTCTCAAAACTGCAAGAGGAGACTCAAGTGATGACTAGTCAGAAATGGCCTATCTCACGCAGAGATTTCACAAAATGATCAACAGAAGTGGGGGTTTTCCCAGAATAGGAGGCTCCAGCAGAAACATCAATGGAAATGACTACTGTTGTCATATATGTGGGAAACCTAATCATTTAATGAAAGACTGTCCTCAAAACAAGCAGGACAGTTATGACAGGACTGCAAAAAGTAACCAGGTCCCCGACAGAAGTTTCAAAAGGAAAGAGGCCGCTGATGAGATTGTGAATTAACACTTGCAGCTTGGGGAGACGCCTCAAGCAAGTCTGAGAGTGAAAATGACAAAGGGGAATTGTCCATGATGGTAATTGATGATTGAACAACTGAGCATAAGTCAGGCCTTGCACTTATGGTTGAATCTAACACGGATTGTGATGATGATGCGAACAAAGAGGTAAATTTCTTTGATATAAAGAACAACTTGAAAATTTACTCTCATAAAAAACTCATATCACTGTCAGGCGTGTTGATTGATGCATATCACGCCCTGATCGCAGACAATGGTTAAATATTACTCTTAACGAAATAGAACTAGATAGGGAGGACTTGTGTGTGTTAGATAAAGATATGAAGAATCAAGTTCATGAGACAAACCAACAAAATATCTTGTTGGAAGGTCAAGTGAGAAATGATGAGGAAATCTCCTTTAAAAGAAGAGGAGAAGCAAGCAAGACCTTCTTAGAGCATGAAGAGGAGATGAAGAAATTAAAGCTGAACCTCACTGCTGAAACTAAAAAGAATGAGCAATTCTAGAATGACTTAGAAAGGGCTAAGTTCGATCTTGATTAAACTCTCAAATGGATTCAGTTGTCTGATGAATTTACTTCCAGAAATGAGACTAATGGAATTAGCAAAAGAGGACTTGGCTTTATGGAGGAGAAGGAGCCCTACAATCTTCACAAAGGATCAGGTTTTCAATAAGGAAAACTGGGCATACACACATGGTGGACAAGCTGATCACCACCGGGAAGCCTTGGAAACAAGGACTGAAGCTGTTCAATCAGAAAGGAACCTTGTCAAGAAAGGAACGAGAATGAAAGGAGAAGGTCCTCAAAAGAAAGGAACTCGAAGGAAGAAAAGGAACATGCTGCCCGAGTGCGCCAGAAGAACTTTAATCTATCCTTTCTACAACTACAAAGTACCTAAGCTGGTTTGGGTTCCCAAATCCAACTACTGACATCATCTAAAGGGGTGGGAGAGAGAAGGAGCAGTCAACATGAATTGGTAAATCGTGACAGCTCTAAGATGGAAGACTAAGGTCAAAAGATCTCATTTCAAAGTCCTTATAGCAGGATGTGTGTCGTATGGAGATGATTTTTTTTTTTGTTAAGTAGGAAAGGATCTCTCAATGGCTACAACGGAGGCTAGGTACATTGCTGGCAAGTGTTTTTCGGCTATATCTAACTCACTTTTCTACCATTACAGGTATATATACATGGGAGGATCAGAAGAACTTAAGCCCACGCAATTATGCACAGTTCACAGTGATTGCTGATATATTAAAATTACCATTCAGAGACCTAGTCTCCGTATCTCAAGTCAATAATCCTTTCAGTACTCGTAAATGTATTTGAACTGTAAGAATGCCAAATAAAGCATAGGTTCTTTCCTCTTCCAAGATCTTTCGAAATACTATCTGTGCCAAATCGTCACTTAAACAAATTCCTTGTCCTCTATTACACCTATTCCAAAAGCGCAAACTCAGCCTGTTTAAAAGACATCCTTCTTATCCTACCCTTTATTCTCTTCTCCAATTCGTCAAAGCACAAAGACCAGGTTCCTTCAAGAGGAGAAATAGTAAAAAGAACCAACAAAACCAAAAGGTTCTCCTTGGGAGAGTTTTTAAAATGATAAGATTGAGATAGGAGCCAGAAATGAAGGTCTTTCATCGAAGTGGTGAAATTCCAGGAGCGAAGCTATCTTTTTACTTAACCACCACTATGTGTATATAAAGCAGAAGTGGTTGAATTCTATAAGAATCTTCTCTGCTATGATAATGCTCTAGCCCAAAGAAATACGACGAGTGTGAGTGACACTTAGGAAAATCTTAGGAGTAAAGACGACATACCGAGAGTCAGAAATGATAAGAGATCTCCAGAATCCCAAAGAGTCATTGTTCAAGTTGCAAGGCTTGCAACAACTGGTTTCTGAAAGAGTGAGCTTAAGCCTAAGCATCAACGAGCCTTTGAGTTTGTCAGCAAGGGCCTTTTGCCAAGGATGGAAGGATGATCTACCATCACGGTAGCAGACCTGGTCTCCCATATGGACCTTTCTCAATGAAAGTACTTGTGCACTTTAATGTAAGAACTGGTAGAGCCTCCTTGGGAACTAAGGACCACGTGTTCTCTCTGGCCACCTTGAAGGAATGTGAGTTTGTGCCATAGGGACCAAGTGCTGCAAGTTCATCCTCTCTTTCAATTCTAATTGAAGCTCAAGAAGTGGAAAATGCAGAGATCAAACAACTCAAGGAGGAAAATGCCCTTCGAAAAGCCACTTGGCTGAACAACCGAAAGAACCAGGTTCCGGCCTGGAAGAAGAAGAAGAAATTGAGAAGCTATGGGCAGAGAGGGATTAGTTGAGAACT
The DNA here is from genome assembly GCF_029784015.1 of Lycium ferocissimum. NCBI lineage: Eukaryota > Viridiplantae > Streptophyta > Magnoliopsida > Solanales > Solanaceae > Lycium > Lycium ferocissimum. The sequence continues at coordinate 22,826 of NW_026726807.1, read as the reverse complement.
CAAGTGGATGCACTCAGAGATGAGATGATAAAGGATCATCAAGCCCATAGAAATTGACCTATACTTGCTCAGAAAATCCTTCAAGCCTATACACTGTCCAAAAAATCCTTCCGAGGCTCCATCCTTTTTGTATAAAATTGATGTCACCTTTTCCTAAATTTTTGCTGATTTGCAGTTTAACTATCATTTGTGTATACTGAATCGATTACTATCTACACTTGTATTGACCTGTTTATTGGCATACTGTTGTGTACCTGTGCATTATTACTATCTTTCTTTCCTCTATCTTCCTCATGCTTATGTTGCCCCTGCGGCTATGAGTTAATATATATGAACTTCTTGCTGGATGTGCTTACATCTTTTTGATAATACCAAAAGGGGGAATATATTGTGAGGCAGAGAACTGTAAAGAGGAAGACATGTCAAGGGAAGACAGTGAACTGTAAGGGGGAAGACATGTCGAAGAATTGTGCTGACCAAAGGGGAAGAACTGGAAGATTGATATGTGATGATATTGTGTCAATTTTTTTGTCTTCCAGTTGAAATTGGTATTATGTTGCTAACATGTTGCAGGTACCTTGACAATGATGGTCTGCTTCACAGGGGGGAACAAGTGTGAAGCTGGTTCTTAGGGGGAACATCAGTCTATGAGTTTGTCATCATCAAAAAGGGGGAAATTGAAGTTCTAAGTGAATTCATGTTTTGATGATTGTCAAACTGTTTCAAAAGCAGATAGAGACCTGGTTTGTAATCTGCTCTCTGGACGCCCTAGACTATTGGCAGAGATAGCTGTAAAGTCGAAGCCACTTGCTGCACGCAAAGTACAGTGAGCTGGCCTATGTTTTAGGTCAAAAATTGAAGAGTGGTCTCTTTTCACCCCACATGCTCCCACTATATATACAACATGATGGGAACATATTTGGTAGGCTTGAAAGCCTAATCAAAATCGAGCAAATCGTTGCCGTCGTAAGTTCTCAAGTTATCTCAAGAACAAGTCACTTGCAAAACTGAAGAACCTGATCCAGATGCAGATTTAGTCTAAGTTCGTTATGTTTGTGTAATTCTTTGTTCGTTTGTGCTTAAACTGTAAACCTACTCTTCGTTAGAAGCTGGTTGTAGGTATTTAAAAGTCTCAAAGTGTGCTTGTTGGATGTGTGTTTCCACAAGCTTTTAAGTGGTATGTTAGGCTAGAGTTAGTCTAGGTGTATTAGTGGTCTTTTGCTAGAGTTAGATAAGGGGAGTGGCTTGCAATCGGAGTATTACAAGTGTGGAGGGACTACGGGGGTTAGTTCCTAGGTTGCATAAGCATTATTGTAAAGGTGAGGGATTATGGGAGTTAATTCCTAGATTACGATAGAGTTGTAACACTCGGTTGCTCGTGTAGTGGAGTTGAAATCCTGCTGGGTAGGTAGTGGTTTTTAATCCCTTGAGCAAGGAGTGTTTCATGGTAAAATCATGCCTTCTTTACTTACTGCACCGCATAAGGAAACTGGTACACAACCAGCTCCCTCATATACTGTTTGGTGGATGCATAGCCTGCAACATTTGACAATAGTGACACCGTTAGATTTTATTTTGATATATATATATATATATATATATATATATATATATATATATATATATATAGTGTAGATGTAGCATCCCGAAGAGTTGAGCTCGATATATCTAGTAGTAATACTTATTCTATTTAGACAAGATGTACAAGTCCCCATGATTCCCTATAAGAGCTATAGCATCACATCGAGTGACAGTCAGATGTTACCAGAGCATTGCTGTTCCAACAGATAGTAGTGATAGTTAAAAATACCATGATAAGAGCCTTGTTTGTGATACTTATAACTTGCGACAGAGAAAGAGCTTTCCTTATTTAGTAGTTATTGTTATGATTTTTTAATACGATAGAGCCATAGATAATATAGGCCAGAAGCATGGTAGATATAAGAGTGATAGCCTAGGAGATATGAGTATAATAACTCGATAGATGACAGACGCGTTAGTCTGAAAAGTTCCAACTCATTAGTCAGGCATGATATGGAGAGAGCACCGGTACGCGAGCCGGGAAAGTACAGACTCAGGAGTCTGGCAGCTAGCACATACGTGCGAGACATTACGACGAGTTAGAATTTCAGTATCGATATGTTTACACAACTTGCATACTATAGACTTGATATGTTATAAGCTAGATGATACAACTTCTAGAAAGTTCAGATACACCGAGTTCTAGAAGAGGTAACGTATTATGACTAGAGAGCAAAGTATATGACTTACTAGACCATGGTTGACAATTGTTATAAACCACTATATCCTCAGATATCTCATTGTTCTTAGTATAAGCTAGAGACAGGTAAGAGTACTTTCAGATTTTCTTGATCTCTCAGGTAATACTCAATATATTATACTTATCAGTTCAGTTTCATTTTCAAAGATTTCAGTTTGCCTTGCATACTCAGTACATTATTTCATACTGACGTCCCTCGTTGGGACGCTGCATTTCATGCTGCAGGTCCAGATAGCCCGTTTGACGGACCTTCAGAGTAGACAATCCTAGCACTAACAATTGATTGGCAAGACTCCTTTTCATCCGGAGTACAGCCGAGTCTAGTGGTTGTTTGATTTTGCTATGTATATGGACTTATGGGTAGGTCGGGGCACTGCCCCGACTATGCTTTATTGGTCAGATGTACTTAGAGGCTTTTGTAGACGTATGTACACATGTGGTCAATCATGTCATGTCAACAGAGATATTGTACAGGTTGAGGCATCATAGGCCTATTTGTATATATGTGTGTTTGGGATTTTCTGTTTGCACGTGCTTCATATTCAATAATTTGTTAATTGTGCAGAATGGGTCACTCACGTAAGTCAGGCACTAGGTGCCTGTCCACCTCGCCTAGGTTGGGGTGTGACAATGGTATTGAACTTCTTAAGCGTTGGGTAACTGATTTTTACTTTAAATTCCTATTTTTGCCTTGTGGTCTCGGGTTTCTCTTTAAGAGGTTGTTTTTCGATTCGAATCTTATTTTAGCATTATGGGTGTCGTTAGTCTCCGTTTCTAATGTAGATTACATTGTTGAATTGACTTCGAACGTGCGGAAGACCTTCGAAAGGGCAAGGCTCCTATTTGATAGTTTGTGGCACCCGCTCGGCATCGATATAGGTAATGGTTTACCTTTCGATTAGACTCCAATTAGTGATGCATATGTAGGAGTTATATATTGACACGGAAAACATGTTAGGCCTTCGGGTATAGTGTGGAGGTCAAATCCTAATAGGTTGGTTCTGTTGTTGTTTGTGGCCTTGTCGCCTTATTGTTATGATTGGGCTTTTCGCCTTATTTGCTATGTCGTGACTTGTGCATGCATTCATCTCTCTCTTGTTATGTCTCTTATCATAAGAAAAAAAGAAGGATAATGAGATTAGGCTTGAATCGTGATGTGTACTTATGATAAGACATGGATGAGATCTTGATTATGATTTACTGTTGATTAAGATATCATGCATGGTATACATCCTCATTTCATATGATGCATTGATATAAGCTGTGACTTAGTACTGATTATGATAAGTGAGAAAGTGGAGCATCCGAGGTCTTTGCATGATCGTGTGAAAGAGAGATGAGAATTCGTGATACGAGGTTGTTACCGGAGCGAAATGTGTTGTACTCGCTGCCCTAGTTTTCTTGTCAGGATGAGCTTGTACATGGAGTTCGTGGGTCCCCCATAGGTCATGACTATTGAGAAGGGGAGGTTTCCATCCTTAGTATGTGTGTACGATATGGACATATGGCTAGTGCATTGCATCACATATGCATTCATACTTACATCCATTCTTCATTGCTTGACTTGTATATGGCACTTGATATCTGGATTGATCTTAAGTTGAATTGGTTCATGAGTGTGCTTGATTGCTTACATGTCTACTTATTGATTTCTTTCTTCATATATATGAACTAATAGTTGTCGACCTATTATACTTACCAGTACATAGTGTTTATACCGATACTACCTTGTTGTACTCTTTTCTAAGTGCAGAGTTCGTTACAGGATCCACGTGAGGCCCTCACAAGTGATTCTCGAGGCTTCTTAGTTGAGTTTCCGTGGTGAGTATTGTTCCAGCCCGCAGCCCAGAAAACTCTTCTATTTATATCTATCCTTTCTATCTAGAGACAGTATTCAGACTTTTATGTATTTCCATTCAGACTAATGTATTATGTAGTGGCTCTTGTACTATGACTTTACCAGATTCTTAGGGTTATATTGTATTTCTGCACTTAGTTATTTATCTGTGATATTGAGATTACTTGTATGAGTTAATCTTCCGCATGTTAATTCTATAATTAATGGAGTAAGGGAAGGGCTCGCCTACCGTGGGGGTTAGCATGGGTGCCCGATCGACCCACGAGTTGGGTCATGACAGTTGAATATAGAAGTGCTAAATCTAGGCTTCTTCCTCATGGATTATATACCCCTCTCCCCACCCCTCAAAGGCCTTGGTTTGACATTTCGATGGAATTTATATTGGGTTTACCAAGGACCAAAAGGGGATAGAAACACACCGGCCAAAGCCATGAAGAATCGGTCACCTCTCGATCTTACCTCTTTGTCTCAAGATGTTGTTTTGTGTTTAGATGGAAACGCACCAGCCAAAGCCATGAAAAAGTGACATGAGAAAGTGAGACTTCACCTTGAGAAAAAGAATCAAGAAGTGGCCAAGAAGGCAAACAAGGGACGTAAGAGAGTTGTGCTTGAACCGGGAGATTGGGTTTGGGTAAATTTTTGCAAGGAAAGATTTACTACCAAGAGGAAGACCAAGTGAATGCCAAGAGGAGATCGTCCATTCGAGGTGCTTGAGAGGCTCAATGATAATGCTTACAAGATTGACCTTCCTCTGGAATATCAAGTTCACAATAACTTTAACGTTTGTGATCTTTCTCTCCTCGGCTTGGATGATGGTAATCCATTAAAATTGGGGGCAAATTCTCTTCAAGGGCAGAATGATGCAACCCATGTCACATCAAGCACATTCACACCGAGCCAAGCCCGAGACCTTCAAGCTTTATAATGAATGTTCATGAAGATGGAGGTCTTTGAACTTACTTAGTCACATTCCAATGGTTGCCGTGTCATCGAAATCACTGTAGAAAAATGCCTAAGTGAAAATCAAGGAGCTACTAAGATTTTACGGCCCTTAAAACAATTTATGGACCATAAAACTGACTGTAATTTGAAGCACAGAAACGGCCTATTCTGTTTCGGATTAACGGTGAAAAGGACGAACCGTAAAACTATTTATGGTCAGTAAAAGCTGACAGTAAAACCACATCGGCGGTTATTTTTGCAAATCTGATATGCCACTTTTGGGCATATTTGTAATAAGTGTCCTAACACTATAAATAGCTGAGAATAGCCCTTTAGTGCTTAGTTTAGTTTGAATATTGAATTTTACACTCTTGTGAGAGCTGAGAAAAGCTTGGTGAAGTTTTTGTTGATTGTTGCTTTAGAAAGGTGGGTTCTAAGAGATTGTTGACAATTCCCTTGAGGTCTATCCCATAGATTAGGTGCTTGCTTTTGGTTAATAAATTGAAGTCCTTAACTTTAATATAGTTTTGGTTTGCCTTTGGTTCCATTTCTTGTGTCAATATTTTATCCCTATTATCATTTCCTTATTCCGTATTTGAGTTTACATCACTGTTTGGATAGCACTATCTTGGAGTCCAGGGTGAGCTGTTGATGCCTTCCCAAAAGACTGGATTCCTCTCTATCCTTATTTTCTATATCCCATATTTCAGATAATTTTATTTGTTTTTAGGACTTCTAATCGTATTCTAGAAAGCTCTTGTACTTGTGACTTTCAGGTTTTGGGGTATGTTGTCTTAGATTTATTTTTAGCAAGTTGTTAAGACTATTTCATTACTTTGGGAGTTTCTTTAATTTCCGCGTTTACTTATGTTTGTATTGCTTTGGGTTGGGGTTCGCCTATGGGTAAGGTAGGTACCTCATGGCACAAATGGGATTTTGGGTCATGAAAAATTTAGTATCAGAGCTCTAGGTTCAATGGTCTCACAAGTACATGAGCGGTGTCTAGTAGAGTCTTGCGGATTGGTACGATCACGTCCGTACCTATCTTCAAGAGGCTACATTGCATTTAGGAAATTTCACTTTTTTAATTCTGTTCGTGCGCTCTTGACTTTATCGAATACTGAGTTTCTTGTCTCATTCTTTCTCACAGATGGCGAGGACTAGATTGACCGCGGCTAGAGAGTAGGAGCCCGCACCTGCACCTGTACCTGAGCCGGTTGATAGGGGTGTTGTTCGGGGCAGAGGTAGGGCAAGGCAATGGCAGAGTTTGAGTGGCAGCACCAGCCCGTGGCCGAGCACTAGTTGGACCAGTATCTCCTGAGAAGGAGGTGATTGAGGAGGAGGAGCCAATCCATGTTGAGGAGGTTGAACCAGAACAGGCACCTCCGGGTTTCATTGCTACACCCGTTTTTCAGGACACTTTGGTTCGTACGTTGGGCTTCCGAGAGTATGTTTCAGGAAGGTGTTCTACCAACTACATCTGATGGCTCACAGACTAGAGTGGGAGGACAGACTCTCGATGTTATTGTTACATCTCGCCTTCTGAAAAGCTAGCATGTCTCGTACCTTGTATTATATACTCGTAAAATAACGGTGCTTTTGAATTTACGGGAGGTACAAGCCATGACGAACTCTTGTCAAGGGATTAAAACTATTGTTAGAGATGTTATTTCATGTATACAGAGGCCTAAGTTCATAGGTAACAGAGGATAAGTATTAAAAGGACTAGAGGCTAAGTGAATCGACGACGGAAGAAGGCTCTGGGTAGTGCAACTCCACAAGATGGTCGACGAACCGTCGATTGATCGACGGACCATCGATCTTCACCGTCAAGCTGCCTTCTCAGAATCAGAAGCTGTCGTCACTCGACGGACCGTCGAACAACGATGGTACCGTCGAGCTTCCCGTCGATGTTAGGCGGTTGAAAATTATTTAATTACTATAAGTAGAATAGGCCATGACTTGGAGTCATATTTTTCCTCCAAAATTAGATTCTTCTAGACCTTTCAAGTTCTCTTAACCCTCCCAAATTCTCCTTAAAAATCCTAAACTATTTCAAGTAAAGATCAAGCTTCGAAATCTTTAACAAGTCTATGGAAGGAGCTTGTTCTTCTAATTGAAGTTGTGGTGGATAAGTTTTAGAGTGAATTGTGTGAAGTGAAGTTCTTCAAGATATAATGTATGGTTCTTACTTTATTTCTTATGTTGAGTTGGTAAAAAGGCTTAGCAAGTCCCAAATGTGAAAATAGTTGTGAAAGAAAGATCATAAAGTATGGTGTGATAGTTGTTGTCTATGGATGGAATTCAAAAGGAAGTTTGAGTAGAATTAGGTCTAGTTTGAATGTAGTCTTTTGATTATGTTATTATTGACATTATTATTGGCGATTGGGAGTTGTCTGGAAGACTGGTGGTAGTAGGAGATTTAAAGGAAATACTACCCGAATTCCCTTAACCCCAAGTAGCCTCAAAGATACATTATATATTTGTGTTGGTATACATGATAAATTAGGGCTTAACTAAGGTCACATATCGCCATGTAGGAGCAAGGAACGAGCGGGCTTTGGAATAAGGAATTCCTTCAAGTAGCGGATCAACGATTTAAGGTTTGTAAGGTGTTCGTTTCCCTCTTTCTTTGGCACGAATCCATCTAGAACTAGAACACGAGCGTTCCATAACAATTCACTCCACTCATATATCACTTCTTATAGATGTTCTTTATTGGATTACTTACTTGTTTCCCAATTAGTTTGATGTGCTTCTTCAATGATTCTTGAAATATTATCATGTTTTCATCATTTAGTTATTTCTTTGGATTCGATATGAATTCTATAATTTATTCGGAGGTTACCGACCTTATGTCACTCCGAAAGGCCCGATGTCAGTTCATTGACTCCTCATGCATTATATATATATATATGCACTATTTTACTCTACCGCGCTGCGCTATAGTCGGTCGGGCAGGCACGTAGATGTGCACACCACTGCAGTGGGCATATTATGATGATATCCCGGACGCGGGATAATGATGATATGATGATGACACGGTTACAATACTACTATATGTATATACTTGCATTAGATTTTTTTTTAAACTCATGCATTGCATATTGTACGCTCTCAGATGGCTCAGGTTACTTATATTCTCTCTATATTTTTGTCTTACTTATGTTATTTATTTTTGCCTTACATACTCAGTACTTTTATCCGTACTAACGTCCCATTGTATGGGACACTGCATTTCGTGCTGCAGGTCCTGATTGGTGTAGCGGAGGACTTCCACCATAGTAGGACTTCCAGTTTCAGCGGTGTCAGTAAGTACCATTACTCCGGGCTTGCTATCTTTTGGCATACTTATGTTATTATGATATATGTTTATATGCTATGGGTACGTCGGGGCCCTGTCCCGACCTTTATGCTTTTACATGCACACTTTTAGATGCTCATAGACATAGTAGGGTATGTAGATATTATGTCCGGCCTTGTCGGCCTTGATTTGGGATTTTGATATTCTTCTGATAGCCTTGCCGGCTTTATGACACTTATGATATTGTTGCGGCTCTGTCGGATCGCTTATGTATATATATATATATATATATATATATATATATATATATATTGGATCATTGCATATTTCTATATTTGGGCCCTTTCTGCGTTCAGATGTCCTTTTAATCATGTTAGAGTCATATTATATCGAATATCGATTATATAACAATCATGGTAACTATTACGCCAGGTGGTATCCGGCCTATAGGTCGGTGCCCGTCATGCTCCTCATCGGGGTGTGACAAACTTAGTATCAAAGCATGTCAGTCCTAGGGATATCTACGAGCCGTGTCTAGTAGAGTCCTGGTTATCAGTATGTCATGCACCATATCTATAGCTAGAAGGCTACAGGGCATCTTGGAAGACACTTTATTTCATGATCAAGATCGTGTGATAGAGCCAAGTTAAGAATGCAACTATCTAATTTTTACCCTGTTTAATTTTCAGCGATGCCTCCGAGAAAGAAGAAAGTCAGCAAAATACTGGGCACTGTTGGGGAAAGCCCGAGCTGAGTACCCTCGGATTAGTTAGGATATAGCGAGGCTCAAAGCACCACTCCCTCGCATGCTACCTCTATCTCCCCAATTGCTGGAGCGCATGATAGGGCTCCGGTCCCTCCAGCTCCTCATCCTCCAGCTTCTCACCCTGTTGTTCTAGATCAGGACTTGCGAGATGACATCCAGTTATTGACCAAATTGGTTGCCTCTCAGACTCAATGGCAGGCTGGCCTTCCAGACAGGGCTTTCAACTCCTGAGTTAGTGATTTTCTTAATCTAGATCCCCCGATCTTCACGGGGTCAAACCCGAAGGACGATCCCCAGGACTTTGTAAATTGAATGGGCCGCGCTTTTAGGGTAATGCATGCCTTTGATACAAAATCAGTAGAGTTAGCTTCTTATAGGTTGTGGGATGTGGCAGCAGTATGGTATGAATCCTGCCGACAGTTGAGAGGGCAGAACGTGCCTCCAGCAGCATGGTCCAAGTTCACCAGGGCCTTTTTAGCTCATTATTTTCCCACCGAGATTCGCAGGGTCACGGTTGATGAGTTCCTATTTCTTTGCCAGAATAATATCAATGTTCGGGAATATAGTTTGAAGTTTAACTCTTTGGCCAGATATGCTCTGGCAATTGTGGCTGAAATGAAAGATAGAGTACATCATTTTGTGACTGGGCTTAGGTCCTACTTGATTAAGGATTGTATGATGGCCTCACTTCAGGATGGCATGGATATTGCTGGTATTCAGGCATATGCTCAGAATCTGGAGGATCTTGAACGTCAACAGAGGGCCGAGCAAGACCCGGATAGGGGTCGTCATAAGCGGGCAAGGTCCGCAGGTTATTCAGGTGATTATCAGGGAGGTTATAGGCCTCATTCTTCCAGACGATCAGCCCCTTCAGTAGTTAGTGCACCTTCTCATTTTCAGGGGCAGCGTTATGACCGATCAATTTATTCTGGACCGGGTCAGAGTTCAAGGGCACCAGCACCTCCCTATAGGAGAGAGTCTAGTCAGGCAAGGCCTTTATTGCCCCGTTATGACCAGTACGGTAAAGGCCACTCTGGCCAGTGCCGTCAGGGTATGGGGGTGTGCTACTCTTGTGGGCAGCCTAGTCATGTTATGCGAGATTGTCCGGCTCGCTGTAAAGGTGGCCTGGCTTAGCCGATAGGTTCAGTCGCAGGCTCTTCATCTTTTGTTCACCTTTCTGGGCAAGGTTCTTCTTCGCGCCGGCGGTAGAGGTAGGGGTAGGTCGACATCCGGTTCAAGGGGTCGAACCGTATTTATGCACTCACAGGGCGGTAGGATCTTGAGTCGTCCCCAGATGTTGTGACAGGTATCTTATCCATCTATTCTTATGATGTTTATACATTGATTGATCCAGGCTCCACACTATCTTATATCACTCCATATGTTGCGGATAAGGTTGGTATTAAGCCAAAAACTTTATCCTAGCCTTTTTCAGTTTTTACCCCAGTGGGGGAGCCTATTATTGCTAGACGAATTTATCGTGAGTGTGTGATTACTATATGTGGCCGTGAAACTCTTGCTGATTTAGTAGAATTAGAAATGGTGGATTTTGATGCCATTATAGGTATGGATTGGCTCGCTTCTTTCTATGCCGATGTCGAATAATGGTCCAAAATTGTGAAGTTTCAGTTTCCAGGCGAACCAGTTCTTAAATGGAAAGACAATACTCCGGCACCAAAAGGTAGGTTTATTTCCTACCTTAAGGCACGAAAAATGATCTCCAAAGGCTATATTTATCATTTGGTTCGAGTTAGGAGCACTGAAGCCGAACCACCAACTTTACAGTCTGTTCCTATAGTTAACAAATTTCAGGATGTATTCCCCTATGAATTACCAGGTCTTCCTTCCGAAAGGGAAATCGAATTCGCAACTGATGTGTATCCGGGAATTCAGCCTGTCTCTATTTCTCCCTATCGTATGTCCCCTACTGAATTGTGAGAATTGAAGGTGCAGTTGCAAGACTTGCTAGATAAAGGGTTCATTAGGCCCAACGCTTCTCCGTAGGGAGCGCTAGTATTATTTGTACGCAAGAAGGACTGCTCACTAAGAATGTGTATTGACTACCGAAAACTAAATAAGGTGACTATCAAGAATAAATATCCATTGCCTAGAATTGATGATTTGTTTGATCAGCTATAGGGTGCCAAATGTTTCTCGCAGATTGACTTGAGGTCAGGGTATCAGCAATTACGTGTAAAAGGGGAAGATATTCCCAAGATCTCTTTTTGAATGAGATATGGGCATTTTGAATTCTTAGTTATGTCTTTCGGATTGACGAATGCTCAAGCAGCATTTATGGTGTTAATGAACACTGTAATTCGACCTTTCTTGGTTGTCTTTGTTATTGTATTCATTGATGATATCCTGGTATATTCTCGTTCGAAAATAGTACATGCCGATCACCTTCGGAAAGTGTTGCAAACATTGCGAGATCGAAGGTTGTACGCAAAATTCTCCAAATGTGAATTCTGGCTAACTTCAGTGGCTTTTCTAGGCCATATTGTGTCTGACGAGGGTATTAAAGTTGATAATCGGAAGATCGAAGCCGTTAAGAATTGGCCCAAGCCAACAACAGCCTCAGAAGTTCGAAGTTTCTTGGGCCTTGCGGGATATTATCGGAGATTTGTAGAAGGATTCTCTTCTATAGCAGCTCCACTGACAAAATTAACTCAGAAAGCAACCAAGTTTCAATGGTCAGAAGCTTGTGAGCAGAGTTTCCAGAAACTGAAAGACAAGTTGACATCCGCTCTTGTTCTTACCCTTCCAGAAGGCACTGAGGGTTACACTGTATATTGTGATTCCTCCCGCAGAGGGTTGGGTTGTGTATTAATGCAAAATGGTAAAGTGATCACTTATGCCTCCAGCCAGTTACGGAAACATGAGTAAAACTATCCAACCCATGATCTTGAGTTGGCGGTAGTAATTTACGCTCTGAAGATATGGCGGCATTATTTATATGGACTTCATGTTGATATTCATACAGATCATAAAAGCCTTCAATATATATTCAAGCAGAAAGAGTTGAACTTGAGGAAATGAAGATGGCTCGAATTGCGAAAAGATCATGATACCGATACCTTATATCATCCTGGCAAAGCTAATGTTGTCGCTGATGCACTAAGTCACAAGTCGATGGGAAGTCTATTGTATGTGCCAGCGGAAAAGCTGGAAATGATTGGAGAACTTCATCGCTTAGCAAATCTAGGAGTTCGCTTATTAGATTCAGAAGATGCTGGCATTGCCCTACAGAATATATCTCAATCGCCTCTTGTCTGGCAAGTAAAGGCTCAGCAGTATGAGGATCTAGTTCTAGTCAATATCAGAGAGGGAGTTCAACAGAACCAGATTTCAGCGTTTGAACATGATTCAGATGGGTTTCTTAAACATCGAGGTCGTTGGTCTGTTCCAAATGTAACCGAACTTCGAGATAGAATTATGTCAGAATTTCATTATTCTCGTTATTCCATTCATCTTGGCTCTACAAAGATGTATCACGACCTTATGGGTATCTATTGGTGGAACGATATGAAGAAAGATATTGCGAGCTTTGTAGCTCAATGACCTACTTGCCAATAAGTGAAAATTGAACACCAGAAACCTAGTAGTCTATTACAAGAAATGGAGATTCTGGCTTGGAAATGGAAAGTGATCAATATGGATTTCATTACAGGATTGCCCCATTCTCATCGTAAGTTAGATTCTATTTGGGTGATCATTGACAGGCTAACCAAATCAGCCCATTTCTTACTAGTAAAAACTACTTATACTGCTGAAGATTATGCCAAACTGTAGATTAAAGAGATTGTGTGCCTTCATGGTGTCCCTATATCTACTATTTCCGACAGAGGTGCTCAGTTTACGGCAAATTTCTGGAAATCTTTTCAGAAAAGCCTTGGTACTCAAGTAAGTCTTAGTACAGCCTTTGATCCACAGACAGACGGACAAGCTGAGCGAACTATTCAGACATTGAAATATATGCTACAGGCTTGTGTACTGGATTTCCAAGGAAACTGGGACGATCATTTGCCTCTTATAGAATTTTCTTATAATAATAGCTATTATGCCAGCATCAAAATGGCCCCGTATAAAGCTCTTTATGGACAGAAGTGCAGCTCTCCTGCCGGTTGGTTTGAAGTCGAAGAAACAAGTTTGTTTGGACCAGATCTTGTACATCAGGCTATTCAAAAGGTAAAGCTTATTTAGGAACGGCTATGTACAGCTCAGATTCATCAGAAATCTTATGTACATGTACGACGACTAGAATTGGAATTTCAAGTAAGTGATTGGGTGTTTCTGAAAACATCACCTATGAAGGGCGTGATCAGGTTCGGTAAGAAAGGGAAACTCAATCCCTGATATATCGAACCTTATAAGATTGTCCGATGGGTAGGCCAGCTAACTTATGAACTGAAGCTGCCATCCGAACTACAAGCAGTCCATCCAGTCTTTCATATATCCATGTTGAGGAAATGTATCGGAGACCCTTCCAGAATCTTACTTGTTAATGATATACAAGTCATAGAGAATCTAACCTAAGAAGAAGAATCAATTGCCATTCTCGACAGACAGGTCCGCAGACTTAGAACCAAAGATGTGCTCTAGGTAAAGGTTATGTGGAGAAGCAGGGATAAGGAAGAGATGACATGGGAAGCTGAGGCAGAAATGAAATCCAAATATCCTCACTTACTCCCGGTTAAAGGTACTCGTAAATAAACATTCCTTCATCTCCCTCAATGACGTTAGCTGAAATAAGTATGCTAAGATCTAAATGTAACTCTTGCTCTATATTGTAGATGATGATGTCCCAGAAGGAACTTTATAGGGTTCCGCCTTATCAATAAATGGATTGCAAGGTAAAAGGCATATTTGAACCTTCCGAGAGGCAATGTGATGGGAAATTTTATTGTATGATTCCGTGTTGTCAAATACGATATCCTGTATGGCAAGTAGATTGGGTTTATTGTATGCATGCGTTGGTGGTACCCAGTTCACAGAGGAACCTATGCTGAAATTTTCGTAAATATGTGCACAAAAAAGTATACCTCACGTTCTCTAAAAATATTCGAGGACGAATGTTCTTAAGGGGGAAGAATATTACATCTCGCCTCCCGAAAAGCTAGCATGTCTCGTACCTTGTATTATATACTCGTACAATAACGGTGTTTTTGAGTTTACAGGAGGTACAAGCCATGACGAACTCTTGTCAAGGGATTAAAACTATTGTTAGAGATGTTATTTCATGTATACAAAGGTCTAAGTTAATGGGTAACATGGGATAAGTATTAAAAGGGCTATAGGTTAAGTGAATCGATGACAGAAGAAGGATTGGGGTAGTGCAACTCGAAGCCATGGTCTACGAACCGTACATTGATCGACGGACCATCGATCTTCACCGTCGAGCTGCCTTCTGAGAATCAGAGGCTCCCGTCACTCGACAGTTGTAAGTCGATGGACCGTCGAACAACGACGGTTCCGTCGAGCTTCCCATCAATGTGAGGTGGTGGAGAATTATTTAATTACTATAAATAGAATGGGCCACGACTTGAAGTCATATTTTTCCTCCAAAATCAGATTCTTCTAGACCTTTAAAGTTCTCTCAACCCTCCCAAATTCTCCTTAAACATCTTAAACTATTTCAAGTGAAGATCAAGCTTAGAAATCTTTAACAAGTCTATGGAAGGAGCTTGTTCTTACTTCTAGTTGAACTTGTGGTGGATAAGTTTTAGATTGAATTGTGCAAGTGAAGTTCTTCAAGATATAAGATATGGTTCTCACTTTATTTCTTATGTTGAGTTGATAAAAAGGCTTAGCAAGTCCCAAATGTGAAAATAGTTGTGAAAGAAAGATCATAAAGTATGGTGTGATAGTTATGGCTGTGGATGCAATTCGAAAGGTAGTTTGGGTAGAATTGAGTCTAGTTTGAATGTAATCTTTTGATTATGTTATTATTGACATTAATATTGGCGGTTGGGAGTTTTCTGGAAGATTGGTGGTAGTAGGAGATGTAAAGGAAATACTGCTCGAATTCTCTTAACCCCAAGTAGCCTCAAGATACATTATATATTTGCATTGGTATAAATGATCAATTAGGGCTTAACTATGGTCATATATCACCATGTAGGGGCAACGAACGAGCGGGCTTTTGAATTAGGAATTCCTTCAAGTAGCGGATCGGCAATTTAAGGTATGTAAGGTGTTCGATTCCCTTTTTCTTTGGCACGAATCCAACTAGAACATGAACACGAGCGTTCCACAATAATTCACTCCAGTCATATATCACTTCTTATAGATGTTCTTTATTGGATTACTTACTTGTTTCTCAATTAGTTTGATGCGCTTCTTCAATGATTCTTGAATTATTATCATGTTTTCATCCTTAAGTTATTTCTTTGGATTTGATACGAATTCCATAATTTATTTGGAGGTTACCGACCTTACGTCACTCCGAAAGGCCCGATGTCAGTTTATTGACTCCTCATGCATTATATATATATATATATATATATATATATATATATATATATATATATATATATATATAATGCACTATTATATATATATATATGTGTGTGTGTGTGTGTATATATATGCACTATTTTACTTTACTGCACTGCGCTATAGTTGGCCGGGCAGGCACGTAGATGTGCACGCCATTGCAGCGGGCATCTTATGATGATAACCCAGACGCGGGAGGATGATGATATGATGATGACACGATGACGATACTACTATATGTATATACTTGCATAAGATTTTTTTAAACTCATGCATTGCATATTGTACACTCTCAAATGGCTCGAGTTACTTCTATTCTCTCTATATTTCTTTCTTACTTATGTTATTGATATTCGCCTTACATACTCAGTACTTTTTTCCGTACTGAAGTCCCATTGCACGGTGTTATACCCCCACTTTAACCGGGTCAAAAGCGGAGTATAACATATTGGTGATTCCTAATTATTTAATTTAAGGAGCCGCCACCTAATTATTTTAACGGTGAATTAGGACACCTAATTATTAACCAATTATTGCTAAACTAAACTCCAATTTTAAAGGTCTTACTAACCTAACAAATTCTAGGTAAGGGTTCTAAATATCCTAATGGGAAGGTCTTAGGCATCCATTAGAATCCGTTAATTACGGTTACCGACCAAACTTAGGTTAATTAATTAAGACTAAGAAAATACACGTATAGCATTTTTAAATATTTACGAAAATAGCTTGCAAGTATTATCAAGGTTACAAATGGGAAATATAAGAATACTATTTAAATTAAAAAGACAATAATTTGTAGAAAAGACTTTAGTCATATTAAACTAAAAAGTGCTGGATCAGCCAATGTAATAATATGCGTTTGAAATAATTCAATGACTAAGTATCAATTGATTTTAACTGCTTAAAGTATATTAAGCGATCAGATGTGTGAATTAGCTAATGTAAATTTGAAAAGTAACTTTATAAGCAAAATCTTTTCTTTGTTAAACTACGCACTTGGCGAGAATGAAGGCTTCAAAACACTTCATGAAAAAAAAAAAGTCATTTTTTTTATTGTTCACTTCCAGCCATGCTCAGTTAATACTTTTAAGATCTGCGGCCTATAAGTCATGTTCTATGGGATAGAAAAAAAAAATATACCTCACTATTAACTAGAGTGGGATCCTAAGGGATTAAATGAATAATCATTATTAACTACAAGTTTCAACGTGCAATCTTAAAACTTAAGATAGATCCCCCACACACAAATTAATCATACAATCATAAAAGATGGGATGAACGAGTAAAAATAAAGAAAGACGCCATAAGCGCCCCAAATATGCGCTCATTTTCTCGCTATTTGGCGTAATTCTAAGGAAATGATGTATGCTGATTCCAAGCACGGGTATGTCGAGTCTCATCTTGAGACTTCCAATTTTGCGAAAGTCTTGAGTTAAGACTCCATTTGCTCCAAAATGTACATGTAAAAGAAGAAGAAGAAATAAAAATTAGCGAGTGATTTAACGCTTAACACAAACTAATACACGATGCTAGCAACCGGACACAAAATGAGCTCACAATAAAACCAAAACGCAAATAAGAACATGGATTTCTAAATCAGCTTATATGAAATTCTAACATCCGGATGTAACATGTCCTTCAAGCAGTCAAACTGAGCTTCATGAGTTTTTAAGCTTCATGAGTTTTTAAATTATTCTCACCATATTAAATCAGATCTCTAATAAATAAGTCCCTCACATACACAGCAAAAGAAGGGGAGTAAAACTCCTGAACATGATTTTTAAGTTATGAACATGAGAGAAACCATTAAACTAGGTACTAATTACATTTTTTTTTTTTGATACTGAGAGAAAGTCTAGTATAGGGCTTTCACCTCGTAAGCCTTAATGCAAGATTCATATGTATATATTTTACACTTGTATAATAACGAATTCTAAAGCAGCATTTCTGTTAAAGATCAACGAAGGAAGCATAGATATAACTATTTTACTCCTTTTTTTTTTACACTAGAAAAATGTAAAAAAAAAGCAAATCAACAGGTAATATTTTTAAAGAACAAATTCAAATCCCATAAACAAACAGAAGAGCATACCAACGAATTTATTAAACATTATGAAAAGAAAAGCAGTTATTTCATCGACATCACCAAACAGATTGAAGACTTATTATCTTCTAGCAAATATGATATTCTTTACATAACATCTAAGCAAGAGAAGTCTAAACCAAAACCTTACAAAATAGCCGAACGCCTAACAACCAATCTTTAGTATTATATCGCTTGAAACGAATTCGCCGTAACACATGGTTTCTAAAACAAGGCAGCGATTAAGAATACTCTAACATGTGAGTCTAACGAAAGCAATGAACATACAGTGATGATTTAAATCGACGATCAATTAAGGTCACACTAGATTTCAAGAAGCTTAAAGACAAGATTTCTACTTTTGTTTTTGAGGCGGGGTTAGAAAGCCATAATTTCAGCTACTGTTGGAGGCAACAAACATATTTCCTTTATTCTTCTTTGAAATGGATGAACAGCTTTTTAAGTGCCATCTATAATAAGACTTGTAGAATGACTTATAACAATACAAAATCCTAGTAAATACAACATTTTAAAGCAAGTAGAAGAACTTTTTAACTACCAAACAAGAACATGTTCATAGAAAAAGAGATTATGCGGTTGACATGAAATACTTGAGAAGAATTTAATTCATGACTCTTTCACATATCATACACATAATACTTAATTAAAAATGTCCTCTACAGTCACATGACTCAAATGCAGTGTATAAAATTTAGATATGCTCGGAACCTACGTTCTTGTTATTCGACGAAATTCTAATACATATTTTATATATGTAAGCAGCTATCTTTGAAGAACAAAAAAAAAAAAAATTTCATAATAGAAACATGATACCAAACAAACAAGAAAACGGATTCAGTAGTTATTTCACAAAAGGTAATGCCAAAATCGAAATAAAAATACAAATACCACTTAGAACGGGAAAAAAAAATAGAGGGAGAATCGTAATGACCTTTCTTTGGTGCAATGAACTGGGTGCGGGGTCTTAGATCCGACGTAGTCCGAACTCGCTCAGGAACAAAGCAACACAATAAAAAAATGAAAGAAATATCTGCCGCAGCTAGAAGTCGACAGAGATCTATGTAGAGGGAAAACGTGCAATGAAACTCGGTTTGGAAAAAAATAGTATGACACGGAGAGTTTTTTTTTTTTTTTGGATGTTTAGAGAGGGACAATAGCAGCCAAGCCTTTTTCTAAATGAAACCAAACGATAGTATTTATAGGACGAGCTTAGGGTTTACTAGGGTTCCAAGATTTTGGGCGGGATTTCTTGGTCAAAACTCTATTTGAAATCCAAACGTTCAGATTTTTGGACAGATTTGCAGGTCAGATGGTCGAAAAAAATGGCAAGATTTGAAAATCAAGAGAGAAAGCAATGTATGTCCCTATACTTTTTGGTTTGAAAAAAAACAAATCTTTCCAAAACAAGGTGTGCGTTCTTTTGACCATGGCTGGAGAGAGATGTATCTTTGTGTAGAAGAGGAAAAAGATGAGAAAAGGAAGGGTGCGGCTGATTTTTTTGAGTAGAGATTAGGTTTGCAAATGTTTAGGGTTATTTGGGATGGATGGGCTGAAACTTTAGGGCCATGCTGAAATGGACGAATTTGGGCTTTATTTTGGGTCATTAGTGGCCAAATTAAGGATCCGATTTTTATATAAATTGGGCTAGTGTGAGATCTTTTATCTTGGACTTAATATGCTTTCTTCCTTATATTTATTTGGGCCCCCTAAATTAAGATGAAAGACGCTCTTTAGTTAATTATATATTAACGCATGCTAAATATTACTCAATATAAAAATATATTTATTAGTACTCAAATAAAATTATACAATATTGTAATAGCCGCGTGATAATATTTTTAAAGTTTAAAAGTAAGTAAATGCTATCGTCTAAATATATATAAAATAAATGCGATGCGTAAGATGTTAAAAGCGATCAGGGCGATTATGATATTAAGTGAGAGCAGTATAATTGTCACGACCCAACCCCGTAGGTGACTGAGTGCCGAGTTGGGCACCCAAACGCATTCATCAAACCTAAATCACACACGGTGACCTACGCGCATACAAGTATCAAACGCCTGCTCAAACACATCTCAAACTCAAACACATATATATCGAAAGCCGACAAGGCTAGCGATGGGGCACATCGGCCCAAAACATATAATATACAAACTCATCCGTACGTGGTAGGCACACAACCCACATATACGTCTACGTAATCTCTAAACAAACCAACGGGCCCAACGAGAATCGTATGACGGGACGGGGGCCCGCCGTACCCCCGAACACACACGCGCATATGCAACGAACGCGGTATACCAAGATGTAGGTCCCTAGATAAAAGGAGCACTCCAACACGACGGAGATAGGTGTCCTAAGGCCGATGTATCATCGGCAAGGCCTGGTATCTGCGGGCATGAAACGCGGCCCCCCGAAGAAAAGGGGGTCGGTACGAAATATGTCTCTTTTGAGTATGCAAAGCGAGGAAATACGATGCAAATGCAGACACACACGCTCGAAACGGGAGTACCGAAAGTAAGTACCTTTCCAAAATGTCAAATGTTTATTTTCAAAATACAAAGCATGCCATAGTATACGTAAAATATGGTCGCCCGCCCGTCGTTCAGGCGCCATAACACGGATAACACGAGAAGATTTCAAATCTCCGTATCCCCGAACACAACACATCATCACAACACATCATAAGCCATATCCAAAGATAACTCCATAAACGAACCCGGCCACACGAGGTCTCGGGAACCGTAACACGGATAACTCCCGAATATATATATCATAATGCGCACGACAATAAAACCGGCCCGGAACCGGTGAAAGATGTATGTAAACAAACCGCACGAGCGAGTCGTGAGTAGCTATATGCATAAAATCATTATCATGAGTTCAAAAAGTAAGTAAAATGATCATACTTGGGAATCGGGAAAATCGTTATACCAAACTCTTCCAAACGTCTTGAAATGCACAAAAGAAGGTCGCGGGACCCACGGACGAGTGTCAACCCGAGCCGGGCCACGCCTATGGAAAATTATACTCCATCGGACGTCATACAACCTCCTACGACGATATCGAGGCAATCCGAGCCCTTAGTCGAAAGTTATGAGCGTTCGAAGTTTCAACATCGTTTAAGAATAAAACTCTTTGAAAACCAAGTTTTTATGCAACTTTTAAAATCATTTTTTTTCCAACAACATCAAAAACCAATATTTTCTCACATCAACATACGAGTACCAAAAGACAAACGCGAATCATAGACGGTTCGGATTTGACATGGAATTTCTACCGAGGCTAGTATCATAGCCTATATTAAACTAAGACATGCCAAAAGAAAGAAGGGTTCGACATACCTCGCTTGCACACAACGGTAATCCAACTCAAACTTAGGGTCTCGAACTCTCCAAGATCTACATAACATCAACAAATACCAACGTCAACCAAGCATTTAGAAGTTCATTTCAACTAACACATAAATCCTACGGAAAATTGGGGAAGACTTCTTTATAAATGGACCAACCACGAGAATTCAACTCTACCAAATTCAACAACACAACAAACCAACAATCATTCCAACAATATCCCAATCAGTTCGAAACGCATTCGAACATTAAAAATCCTTCTCCACACATTCCAACAACATTCTCAATCATGCTTACCACAACTACATACTTACAAACCAATATGTAATCAAACTAACGCACATTCAATCATCAATCCAAAACCATTCAAACAACATTCAAGAACTCTTTAAACAATACACCAATATTTCCAACAATCCAGCAAACTCTCCATTCCACCCGAAATGATCCCCAAACCCAAGAACTTCAACTTTAACACATTCCTCGCTTTCAAATCATGATTCGCTCCAACAATCCACACTCTAATCATGCCATTTCCACAAACATAAAAATCACACTAAATACACAAAATCTTCCAAACACAGCCCATTACACACTTACAATACCAATTAGAATCATTAAACTCTTATTTCCAACATAGAATCTACATAACAACAACAACTAAAATTCAAGAAAACTAATTCATTTCTTAACTCATACCAAAGGCCATATTCGGCCAACCTTGCACACATACATATTCATGATTTTCATTTATTTCAACACACCACAATAACCAAACACACTACATAATACTTAGTTCATCACTTAGAACACACAACACACATACACGGCCAACTCACACACACACGGCTTCAACTTCAAATACAAAACTCTCATGAATTCCATCCATAACAACATACAATAACACACATAAACCCTTCACAACTCATAAAACAAGATTAGAGTTTACCTTTCTTCACAAATCCTCAATTTGTCCAAAGTTGGCCAAGGATGAAAACGAACAATCCAACGCTTGAAACAACAACTCCACGTTACTCACCACCCTCCAATTAGTAGGTTTGCATCAAAGAAATAATTTTGGGAAAGCTTGATCTTGGTCTTGGTTTTTCCCTCTCATGGCCGAACCCTTCAATTTTTCTCCACACTTCTTGATTTTTTTTCTAATGTCTTGAAATGATGATATAATAGTCCCTTAGTCATCTTCTTATTTCAAATAATGGCCAACCATGTGGCCATGGCCCACTCAAAAGCGTGGCCGGCCACATGGCCAAATTTTACTCCTCTCTTTCTTTCAATAATAGCCATCTTCCCTTAATTCCACTTTTGGTCCGGTTTCTTTGATGATTCCATACCAATAACGTCATACACACTTAGGTCTTACGACAAAATCGAAGGTCACACGTCCCGACTTCGCATCCCGGAATGGTCTTAATCCTAACTTTTTATAGTTAACCCGAATCGTCCCGTCGTTCAAAATACGGGATGTAACAATAATGAAAGTAATAATGATAATAATAATTATAATGATAATAAATAAATAAATAAAATACAGTAATAGTAATAGCAATAATGATACTGATAATAGCTAATGACTATAGTTGGATAATGGAAAACGACGATATTAATAGAAAGCTAATAATTGTAATAAAATATAAATAACTGTTCTTAAGTTGTCCAAATATTAGAAGCGTAAATAAATATTTGGGAAAAAAGGCGGGACAAA
>NW_026726806.1:0-63762 GCF_029784015.1 Lycium ferocissimum | reverse complement strand
TGAGGATCATCATCGCCAATCAGTGTTTTAAAAGGCATTTTCCGGGGAGAGCCCCGGGCCGAGCCTCGGGGCGGGGCGTATCAAAAATGCCCCGGGGCGATGGTTCGAGGCGAAAGTCTCAAAAGGCGTACGCCCAACAATTTAGGGTATGGTGTACGTACGGCGTTTAGGCGAGTTTTTTTGGTTGGGGCGTAAATCCAGAAAACTTCTTCAAATTAAAACAAAATTTGTTAAATAAGTCCTTAATATAATGCCCAAATTCTCAAAAGTCAACTAGTAATTACTCAAATATTTTAAAACGGAACCGAAACATTAAATTTAAAAGTCACGACTTTTTTTTATTGCTAGAATGACTATAATATATATTTCTTTTTCAATTATTTATCTTGTCTTCTACTATCTCAAAAAAGTAACGAGCCGTCACTTGTGCTTGCAAGTAGCGTATAATAAATTGTTCTGATTAGTTTTTTTGTGGGGATGGAGCATATATTTATAGTTTTCTTCAAATTTTTACGATATTTTACCTATTTAAAAGTATTTATTATAATTATATCCTTTTATGAAATACTAAAAATTAAAGTCCCATGAGGCTTACGCCCTGTGCCTTGGGGCTTACGCCTCGCTGATGCAGACGTAAAATGCCTCGCCTTACGCCCCCGCCTTTTAAAACACTGTCGCCAATTACTAGGCCCTAGAGTATTGCAGGTTCGTTGAAATTACATATACTGGCTTCGTTCCTGAATCCAACATAAAATTTTACAAATTTTACCATCATTCATAACATAAAGAAAGAAGAATTCTAGAGTCATGCAAACATAAAGTTGTAACCGAAAAGAATGCCGAGTCATTCATGACAAATGGAGAAACATAGTATTTAAGAAAAGAAGTAATTAAGGGGAAAGGAAAAATTGAGAAAGAAAGAGATAATCTCAATAAAAAAATGCCGAAAACCAATTTGGTACTGAAATTTTTTGAAAGTCTTTTATTTACATGAATGTAACCGACTCTTCCATCGCTTCTCAACTGAAAAGCAACAATTATTTAATTTGTGTACTAATACTTTTTGTGAGGAGAGTAAATTGGATAAGGGAATTAATTAAATGAAAGTTAATGGAAAAACTGAAAGAGAGAACTAAATGATATAAAAGGAAAATAAGGGAAAATGCCTTTTTTTTCCGTGAATGCAACGGTTTCTTCAGTGTCAGTTGCTTCCAACCCAAAGCAACAATTATTTAATTTAAGGAAAAATATATTTGGCACAATCACAACTTGGCACAACTTCACCTTTTTAGGGGTATTAATGTAATTTCACATGACCTTTGAGGGTGTACCAGTAAATTTCTCTTTTTTCTATTTCATTGATACCTTTCATGAAAAGTTAGAGGGAAAAGTCAAAATAATTCAAATGTTACTCTCTTTTCTTCAAGACCATAATTACTCTTTTCTTCTCAATAACATTCAACAAGAAAAAAACGTGCAATACACCTATTCCAAGTACATATTTGCATGCCTAATTTTTTTTTTTTTTAAATACGACTCCAAAAATATCTTTATTGGTAAATCAGATAATTATCATATGCAACATATTGTTGACATGTTGAAAAAATTCAAGCTCAATCCAATGGCTAAGGAATTTTTTCTTCCTTCTTATAATAATCATGGTGGTGATCAGATACTTTTCACTAACTTTGTACTGGCTAATAAGACTGATGATTTTCAATATGTATAGATTTCATTTTTTTTATTCTGATTATTTTTATTTTTTTTGATGTTTTTGCCTGTTTTGTTTTATGGATCGATTCAAAATTGAATTAGTGCAAATTAACTAAGATTAGATTAGGATTGAGTAAAAAAAATTGCTAAGTGTTGATTTAATTTCATCAATTTTAAAAAAATGTATATAACAAGTAGTCAACACTATGGTTGAGACGAAAAAATGAATCAACTAGAACATAATCTAATCTAAAACCTAACGTTCTCTTCTCTCTCTACACAGAGGCCAGAGGGTGTAGCCTTTGTCGCCACAGCTAGTTGACTTTAACTGAAACATCAAATTATCGCAATTTAGCTAAGATTAGATATAATTGAGTAATAATTAGCAAGTTTTGATTTAATTCAATAACTTTAAAAAGAAAATAGTGGATGTAACAAGTGTTCAACACTATGGTTGACTTTAATTGAAATATAGGATTGATTCAATTTAGCTCAGTATTATATAAGATTACGCAAAACAAGTTGATAACTATTGATTCAATTTCATCAATTTAAAAAAAAAAAAGTGGATGTAAGAGTTTGTCAACACTATGATTGACTTTAATTGAAACAGTGAATTATCTCAACTTAGCTAAGTATTAGATAGAATTAAGTAGCAATTAGTAACTTTAGATCTAATTTAATTAATAAAACAGTGTAACAAGTACTCAACACTATGATTTATTTTGATTGAAACATTGAATTGCTTCAATTCACCTAAGTATTATATAAGATTGAGTAACAATTAGCAACTTTTGATTTAATTCTATCAATTTTAAAAGAAAAAAGTATATGTAATTAGTAGTCAGTACTATGGTTGACTATAACTGAAACATTGAATTATCTCGATTAGTTAAGTATTAAATGGAAAAAAAGTAACAATGAGCAACTTTAGATCTAATTCAATCAATTTTTTTTTTAAAAAAAGATTAGATGTAACAAGTAGTCAACACTACGGTTGACTTTAATTGAAACAATGAATTATCTCAATTTAGCTGAGTATTAGATAAAATTAATTAGCAATTAGTAAGTTTATATCTAATTCAATCAATAAAACAGTGGATGTAACAAGTAATCAATATTACGATTAACTTTAATTGAAATGTTGAATTGCTTCAATTTAGCTAAGTATTATATAGGATTGAATAACAATTAGCAACTTTTAATTTAATTCAATCTTTTTTTTAAAAGTAGATGTAGCAAGTTGTCAATACTATGGTTTACTTTAAGTGAAACATAGAATTATCTCAATTACTTAAAGATTAAATAGAATTGAGTAGCAATTAGCAAGTTTAGATCTAATTCAATCAATTTAAATAAAAATAAAGGATGTAACAAGTAGTTAACACTATGGTCAACATTCATTGAAACATTGAATTCCTTCAATTTAGCTAAGTATTATATAGGATTGAATAACAATTTGCAACTTCTGATTTAATTCAATTAATTTTTTTTTAAAAAAGTAGATGTAACAAATAGTCAATACTATAGTTGACTTTAATTGAAACATTGAATTATCTTAATTAGATAATAAAAATAGAATTGAGTAACAATGACCAAGTTTAGATCTAATTCAATCAATTTAAACAAAAAATGTGGATGTAACAAATAGTCAACACTATGGTTGATTTTAATTGAAATATTGAATTGCTTCCATGTAGCTAAGCATTATATAGGATTGAGTAACAATTAGCAACTTTTGATTTAATTCAATCAATATTTTTTTAATAAAAAAAAGTAGACGCAACAACTAGTCAATATATGGTTGACTTTAATTGAAAAATTGAATTATCTCAATTAGTCAAGTATTAAATAAAATTGAGTAACAATTAGCAAGTATTGATCTAATTTAATCAATCTAAACAAAGATAATGAATGTAACAAGTAGTCAACACTATGATTAACTTTAATTAAAACATAAAAATTATCTCAATTTAACTAAGTATTAGATAAAATTGAGTAGCAATTAGTAAGTTTAGATCTAATTCAATCAATAAAATAGTAGATGTCACAAGCAGCCAACACTATAGTTGACTTTCATTGAAACATTGAATTGCTTCAATTTAGTTAAGTATAGGATTGAGTAACAATTAACAACTTTTGATTTATTCAATCAATTAAAAAAAAAAAAAAAAAGTAGACGTAACAAGTAGTCAATACTATTGTCACACCCCAGTCCTGATGGGGCATGATGGGCACTCGGCCCTTACTTAGAGCCGAGCGAACCCACTAGTTCTCGTTATACTCATAGTCTCATTGGGCCCTTAAAGCATGGAATGAAATGCATGATGAAAGTTTTTCAGAAAAACATTCTTTCCGTCTTTATCAAATCAACTAAGATCTGCAATCATATGAAATTTGTAAAGTAATGCATGATAATACATCGGCTTACAGAGCCGCTTGCAAAGCGACATACTATATACGTGACTCGTCTCGCAAAGTCTCTAACATAAATCATTATACCATGACATGGATACTCGACTCGGCAACACTCGAAAGAATTGGAGCTCGCCAATCCAAATGGAACATCTTCTAGCCATATCCTCTACTCGTCCGTGTACACACAACGTGGCACGAAACGCAGCGTCCACAAGAAGGACGTCGGTACGAATAATGTACCGAGTATGTAAGGCATGAATAATAACATAATATAGATATGAAAAGTAACAATGAGTAAGAGAGATAACCTGAACATCTGGATGCCTCATAAGGCGGATGTCATGCATGCTTAGCCTTTTTAAAAAAAAAATATTTCATACATATACATAGTAACATGCCCGGCCATAAAGGCTCGGTGTGAAAGTAACATGCCCGGCCATGAAGGCTCGGTGTGATATATAAGTAGTATCATGCCCGGCCATTTAAGGCTCGGTGTTATCATCATTAGCTCGCGTCCGTGCCTCCCGCATTCGGGGCAATATCATAACATGCCCACCGCGGGCGTGCACATCTACATGCCCTCGCCCGGCCGACTATAGCGCGCGCGCGGTGAAAAAAATACATACATATATATATATATAAAGCATGCATAAGAGCCCAATCAAAAGCCACAACTGTATCGGAGTGACGTAAGGTCGGTAGCCTCCGAATATATTATGGAATACTCATCGTCACTTTGTCTCACCTTGAAGGAACAATTATTATAAGGTGAGACCAACAACAATGAATGAAGTTAAGAAAAAGTCAAAAGATAGCTCAATATTCTCATATCGTCATTGAAATCATAAGTTTGGAACCTTTGAACATAAAATCGTTCTCATGATAGTCATCATAATAATATATAGCTCAGGTACATGGAAATCTCGTGAATAAAATTATCTCATAACAACATGAAATCCGTATGCCTTGGAGCTTGGATAAATAAATCCCTCATGATCATCATCATGGTTATCATATATGAAATTATTCAACTCTACCATCATAGGAACTTTAAAAGTCATGAATCTCTAACATTCTTGGAAATGAGAGTTTTTATGGAATTCAAGCATAGTTTGGTAAGAAGAGAATCATGCCTTTGGAAGCTCAATAACATCATAAGGATCACGAGATTCGTGTATTTCTAGCATTTGCGGAAACAATGATATTATGGTACGACATAAAGGTTTATAACGAGAGGATCATGCCTTTAGAAAGAAGGGGACTAGCCTTAACATACCTGAAAGATACTTCTCGATTTCCAACTTATTTCCTGTCTGGCAACTCGCTTAAGAATTATTCGTAGCCTCGTAATCTACATATAGAACCATTCATAATATCGTTAGGATCATCGTCATACGCTCGTCTTAAATACTTAATGAAAGCCCTTTTAGATTCTGCCGAAATTCGGGCAGCATTTCCCCTATTTATATGCCTAGCCCGAGATTCCAATTCAACAACCAATAACATCAACAACAATACCAATAGTAATAACATCATTTCCAACACCAACATATGCCATAAAACAGCCCACACACTGTTTTCTAAATTTCCCAACCAACCAACTTGGGATACGACTAATTAATAACTTTATTTCCGTAGAGAAGCCGAAATTAATACTAACAACATCAATAACAACATCCTACAAGATAAATATATGTATTCTCATCCAAATTTCTCTTCAACCCTCAATCCATAAATCAACAACATCAACACAATAACCCATAACCTCTATTATTGAAATTATTCCTTAATTCATATTGATAGAGAAAGAGATTCAACAATTCATACCTTATTTTTAGGAAGGTAGCAAAATCTTCATCATTTTCTTGTCCCCAAGATAACTCCAACACCAAACGAAATTATAATCGCGTCCACGCGTTGCCCGGACCTCGATTGATATTCCGTAGCTTGAAATTCCACTCAAAATCCTCAATTTTTGTGATGAATAAGAGCCCTTTTGTTGCTGAATTTTCTGGAAATTTTTGGAATGAAAAAGTGAGATTTTAACCCTTTATATAGGGGCTGAGGCGGCGTCACTGTAGCTACGATCAGAAGCGATCTGCCGTAGCGGTATGTTGCAGTTTTGTTTCTGCTTCATCAGCTCAGTTTGTAACGTCTATAATTCTGTACTCCAATGTCCTATCAACGAGCGGTTTGTTGCATTACAAACTAGACTCGTCGAACTTCATTCTACGCTTTTGAAGCACCTTAAAACTCCATATATACTAGGAGATATGCGCCTCCAAAGTTGACTAAAAATTCGCCCAGCATTTCTCAAATTTTTGTCGAACTTATTTTCTCCAATTTGCTCGATCTCAAAATATTTCAAAACTCTCCATACATGGTATTTATTGACTATTATACTAATAATGGCCATGTTCTCGTGTTCCAAAATACTCTTTCCCGATTGCGACTTACGAGATCGTAGTTCACCCTTTTTCTTCGTTGTTACGTACTTTTCATGGCTTGTGCCTTTCAAAACATCATGGGACGTCTTCGACACTCCATTACTACGGTGAGGTACATGTCACACTCATGCTCTGAAAATGCGGGGTATAACATCCTCCCCCCCTTTAAAAATATTCGTCCTCGAATGTTGAGGCAGAGTTCGCTCCGAGGTAGATATCAATGTTTTTACCCGTATTTATCAGTATTTACCTTGCTTAATTGCAGTCTTACTTGTTCGTTAAAACTGAACTTACCCGATTTATGTAATCTATTCTTCTTCTTTTGTAGCCAAGATTTACGCCTGTACTCAAGGTCATCTCGTTTTCTTATTATTTGTCTGTCCACTAACTTTCCATGCTTTATCGCGTTCATTGTCTCTTCGGCTTTCGTTGTTCGCATTCTTGCATGCCCTTTCATGTCATGATTACTACATACTTTTATCCAATTTTTAGAAATTCTTGTTCTTACTTCCTTAAACATCACCTCAAAGCTGATCACATTTTGCACCTTTTGCTCTCTATAGCAGTTGAATTAATTCTTGCGATACTTTATCCTTCAACTAATTTAACACCGCAATGCCTCGCTTAATTTCTCTTTCCTTGAGGTTGAGTAAATCGAAAGAAATCAGTTTTTGTCAAATATAATATCGGGTGTCCCGAGCTATGATTCGAATCGCTCATACCAGAGAAATTTTTGTTACAAGTAAATATGCAACAGAAGTACCCCGAAAAGGTAATGAAGGAAGTGAGAATGCCAATAAGTGATCAAGGATAAGTATCAGGACAGACGGGATTACTAAAGAAAAAAAATCGCGGCGTTGGAAGGGAGGAGAGTTTTAAAAGAGAAATACTTATAAGAATCGCAATGATCGTCAGAAGAAAGAAAGACAGTATGCTTATGGATAGCACAACAGCAGTACTACCTGAGGTTTGAAAATATCTCCTGCGCCGTGAAATCGTAAGTCACCGTTTATATTGAATTGCGAGAGTATGTGTTACAGGACCATATGAATGATCGTCCTGATAGAATGGCTAGTAAAATGGTGCGGAGACGACAATAAATATTTGAAGAGTAATGGAAGCTAGTTAAGTCTCAATTAGCCGCTGGTATAGGAGAACCAAGGACTCAAAGAGGGAGGCACACTTGTATTGAAAGGAAGTGATGATTAAGCAAGATTTTATTTTAGTCTCCGGCTTATGAGTTATTCGGTAATGATGTTCGGATTAGAGGAGAAGGAACTGGGAGGAAAGATTCAAACAAGGATTTGAAAATAATTTGAATAGTGGATTAGTATGTTGCACGTATAATCTTGCGACAGGGGATAACAACGATGACAAAAAATATTATATGCAAGCACATAAGGAATGGTGCCGAGGATTGTTGTATATGGTTGAATTGAAACTCATTTGAATACAAATCCCTTAGCTATGGTATTTTCGACGCATTGGATGAGTAATCCGAAGTAAAGTAATTAAAGAGACTAATAAGCCATTAGCAAGGAAAATGCTATTGCAAGCCATCTGGGCGATACCATAGGTGGAACTATGATAACATGGTTCGGAATTAAGAAGTATGACAAAAGCATTAAAAAGAAGATGGAATGATATGAATATAAAGTATCACTAGAGAAACAAGCAAGGAAAAGTGCCGCAGCTAAATAAGAAAGTTGCCAATTAGCAGAGAAATAAAGGGCTGTGAAATAAAGGAACTAAGCCAACGGAAGGTGAAGTCGTAGAAGTAGGTGACGACAAGATCACAAGAAAAGGATTCAAGGATATAATTAAAAGAGATGGACATTTAAGGAATTAAGAGGTTCGCTTGATTGACAAATCGAAATGACAGACAATAGCCTCAAACTATGGGAAAGACTTATTAAGCGATAGTCGGCAAAGGTTAAAAGAAAAAGGAGAAATCCAAAGGAAATGATCAAAGGATATCACATTTGATTAGATCCATTGGGTGACAATGAAACCTCGTGGAGCAAGAAATATGATGGCTCCTATTGGAAAAGGGACAAATGAAGGTTACAGACAAAAGCAAGAATGAAAAGATCTGAATTCGACGCGTGATTGAGAATCTTGGTTATTTTTCGACAAACTTTTGGATTCACCCCTAATTTATTAGCTGAACTAAGGATCAGAAACTTTAAGAGTAAATTGAAGGAAATGGATTATTAAAGAAGAGTTTGAGATGTTTTGATATAAGTATAAGAATTATCATTAGTTAGCCAGCTACCAGAAGTCCAATTGAAGGAAAGAGAAATTAAGCGAGGCATTGCGGTGTTAAATCAGTTGAAGGATAAAGTATCGCAAGAATTAATTCAACTGCTATAGAAAGCAAAGGGTGCTAAATGTGATCAGCGTTGAGGTTATGTTTAAGGAAGTAAGAATAAGTCAACTCCAAGGAGATAAAGGCTTGGGATAACCTTGAGTACAGGCGTAATCTTGGCTACAAAAGAAGAAGAATAGATTACATAATTCGAGTAAGTTCAGTTTTAACGAGCAAGTAAGACTGCAAGTAAGCAAGGTAAATACTGACAAATACGGGTAAAAACATTGATATCTACCTCGGAGCGAACTCTGCCCCAACATTCGAGGACGAATGTTTTTAAAGGGGGGGGAGGATGTTATACCCCGCGTTTTCAGAGCATGAGTATGACATGTACCTCACTGTAGTAATGGAGTGTCGGAGACGTCCCATGATGTTTTGAAAGGCACAAGCCGTGGAAAGTACGTAACAACGAAGAAAAAGGGTGAGTTACGATCTCGTAAGTCGTAATCGGGAAAGAGTATTTTGGAACACGAGAACATGGACATTATTAGTATAATAGTTGATAAATATCATGTATGGAGAGTTTCGAAATATTTCGAGATCGAGCAAATTGAAGAAAATAAGTTCGACGAAAAATTTGAGAAATGCTGGATGGATTTTTAGTCAACTTTGGAGGCGCATATCTCCTAGTATATATGGAGTTTTAAGGTCTTTTAAGAGCCTAAAATGAAGTTCGTCGAGTCTAGTTTATAATGCAATAAACCGTTCATTGATAGGACATCGGAGTAGAGAATTATAGACGTTACAAACTGAGCTGATGCAGCAGAAACAAAGCTCGCAACGAACCGCTACGATCGCAACTCGCTACGACTGTAGCTACAGTGACGCCGCCTCAGCCCCTATATAAAGGGTTAAAATCTCACTTTTTCATCCAAAAACTTCCAAAAATTTCCAGAAAATTCAGCAACAAAGGGAGCAATATACATCACAAAAATTGAGGATTTTGAGTGAAATTTCAAGTAACGAAGTATCAATCGAGGTCCGGGCAACCCGTAGTCGCGAATATAATTTCGTTTAGTGTTGGAGTGGCTTGGGAACAAGAAAATGATGAAGATTTGGCTACCTTCATAAAACAAGGTATGAATCATCAAATCCTCTCTTTATCAAGTTTGATTAAGGGATATTTGAAAGAATAAAGATTATAGTTGTTGTGTTGATGTTGTTGGATTATGGATTGAGGGTTGAAGAGAAATTTGGATGAAAATACATATAATTACCTTGTAGGATGTTGAGGATGTTGTTATTGATGTTGTTAGTATTAATTTCGACTTCTTTACGGAAATAAAGTTATTAATTAGTCGTATCCCAAGTTGGTTGGTTGGGAAATTTAGAAAACAGTGTGTGGGCTGTTTTATGGCATATGTTTGTGTTGGAAATGATGTTATTGCTATTGGTTTTGTTGTTGATGTTGTTGGTTGTTGAATTGGAATCTCGGGCTAGGCATATAAACGGGGAAATGCTTTTTTAATCTCGACGAATCTAAAAGGACTTTCATTAAGTGTTTAAGACGAGCGTATGACGATGATCCTAACGATATTATGAATGGTTCTATATGTAGATTACGAGGCTACGAATAATTCTTAAGCGAGTTGCAAGACAGGAAATAAGTTGGAAATCGAGAAGTATCTTCCAGGTATGTTAAGGCTAGTCCCCTTCTTTCTAAAGGCATGATCCTTCCGTTATAAACCTTTATGTCGTACCATCATATCATTGTTTCCGCAAATGCTAGAAATCCACGAATCTCGCGATCCTTATGATGTTTTTGAGCTCCCAAAGGCATGATTCTTTTCTTACCAAACTATGCTTGAATTCCATGAAAACTCTCATTTCCAAGAATGTTAGAGATTCATGACTTTTAAAGTTTCTATGATGGTAGAGTTGAATAATTTCTTATATGATAACCATGATGATGATTATAAGGGATTTATTTATCCAAGCTCCAAGGCATACGGATTTTATGTTATTATGAGATAATTTTATTCACAGAGATTTCCATGTACACGAGCTATATATTATTATGATGACGATATAGAACGTTGAACCATTTCTTGATGTCTCAATTTTGTTCATGGAAGATGACTATTTCTTTTAAGATTCCAAAAGTACATGACTTGATGCCCTATGAGATTTATGGTCTTATTCTACGTTTTCTCTTAGTTCTATTCTCCATTGATAGTCTCACCTTAAATGAATTGTTCCTTCAAGGTGAGACAAAGCGACGATAATTATTCCATAATATAATCGGAGGTTACCGACCTTACGTCACTCCGATACGATTGTGGGTTTTGATTGGGCTCTTATGCATATATATATATATATATATATATATATATATGTATATATTTTCTCACACTGCACCGTGCTATAGTTGATCAGGCGGGCACGTAGATATGCACATCACTGCAGTGGGCAGTTTATGATATTACCCCAGACGCGGGAGGCACGGACGCGGGCTAACGATGATAACACCGAGCCTTAAATGGCCGGGCATGATACTACTTATATCTCACACCGAGCCTTCATGGCCGGGCATGTTACTATGTATATGTATGAAATGTTTTTTTAAAAAAAGGCTAAGCATGCATGACATCCGCCTTATGAGGCATCCAGATGTTCGAGTTATCTCTCTTACTCATTGTTACTTTTCATATCTATATTATGTTATTATTCATGCCTTACATACTCGGTACATTATTCGTGCGACGTCCCTTCGTGGACGCTCGCGTTTCATGCCACGCGTGTATACAGACAAGTAGAGGATATGGCTAGAAGATGTTCCAGCTGGATTGGCGAGCTCCATTTCTTTCCGGAGTGTTACCGAGTCAGAGTATCCATGTCATGGTATAATGATTTATGTTAGAGACTTTGCAGACAGAGTCACGTATACAGTATGCCAGTCTTGTAGGCGGCTATTTAAGCCGATGTATCCTTATACATTACTTTACAGATTTCATATGATTACAGTTTACTTGGTTTAAGAAAGACGAAAATAATATTTTTTTTTTCTGAAAAGCTTCCGTTATGCATTTCAATTCATGACCTGCAAGTCCAGTGAGATTAAGAGTATAACGAGAGCCAGTGGGTTCGCTCGACTCTAAGTAAGGGTAGTGTGCCATCATACCCTATCAGGATTGGGGTGTGACAAATTGCTCAGTAAGGGCCGAGTGCCCATCATGCCCCATCAGGACTGGGGTGTGACAACTATCATTGACTTTAGTTAAAATATGAATTATCTCAATCAGTTAATTATTAAATAGAATTGAGTGACAATTAACAAGTTCATAGCTAATTCATTCAATTTAAACAAAAATAGTGGATGTAACGAGTAGTTAACGCTATGATAATGGTTGACTTTGATTGGAATATTTAATTATCTCAAATTAGGAAAGTATTAGCTATGATTGAGTAACAATTAACAAGTTTTGATTTAAGTCAATTATTTTTTAAAAATATGGATGTAACAAGTAGTCAACACTATCGTTGACTTTAATTGGAATATTAAATTATCTCAATTTAGTTAAGCATTAGATAGGATTGAATAACAATTAGCAAGTTTTGATTTAATTCAATTTTAAAAAAAATAGACGATATAACAAGTAGTGTCTCTTCGTAGACATTCGATAAAATTGAAACGATACAAAGAGACGTAACAAGTAGTCAACACTATGGTTGACTTTGATTGAAGTTGAATTATCTCAATTTAGCTAAGCATCAACCATTATTAAGTAAAAGTTTTCCCAAGTGTTGATTCAATTCAATTTTTTTTTTTTTTAAATAAGTGGATATAACAAGTAATCAATACTATGATTGACTTTAATTGAAATGTTGAATTACCTTAGTTTTTCTAAGAGCTAGATTAATTTGAGTACCAATTAGCAAGTTTTGATTTAATTCCATCATTATTTTAAAAAAAGGATGTAACAAACAGTCAACACTATGGTTGACTCTAATTGAATTATTAAATTATCTCAAATTAGCTAAGTATTAGATATGATTGAGTAACAATTATCGGCTTTTCATTTAATTCAATCGACTTTTAAAAAAAAAATAATGGATGTAGCAAGTAGTTGACATTGTGATTGATTTTAATTAAAACATTGATTTATCTCAATTTGTTAAGCATTAGATAGGATTAGATCGAATAAATATTTTGTAAATGCTGATTTAATTCAATCAATTTAAGAAAATAAAAAATAGTGAATGTAACAATTAGTCAACACCGAGTTGACTTTAATGGAAACATTGAATTATCTCAATTTAGCTAAGTATTAGATAGAATTGAATAACAATTAGCAAATTTTGATTTACTTCAATCAATTTTTTTTTTTTTTTTAAAATAGCGGGTTTAACAAGTAGTCACACTATTGTTGACTTTGAATTAAAGATTTATTCTAGCAAGAATTTAGATAAGTATTAGATATAATTGAGGAACAATTAGCAAGTTTTGATTTAATTCAATCAATTTTAAAAAAAGAATGACAAAAACTCGATGAAACAAGCAATCAACACGATGATTGACTGTAATTGAAATGTTGAATTACTTCAATTTGGCTAAATATTATATAGGATTGAGTAAATATTTTTACTAAGTTTTGATTCAATTCAATCATTTTTTATATAAAATAAATGCAATTTCGTCAAAAAATTAGACTATTTTTATATGTAACTTAGGACTTTTTTTCTATTGTTTTAAAGATATTTATAGGGTACATTAACTTGTAGTTTGTATTGATAGACCGTATATATAGGTTGACCAAATAACTAAATTAGGTTTATGTATAAATTATATAAAAATATTAGAGGGAAAAAAGTACAAGTGAATCTTTATCCAAAAGCTTAAGCATGTTATGTGTAATAATTGCTTTGTCTTGGAGAGAAAAAATTTGGAGGGAAATACCACCTATTAGAGTCAAATTTTCATTAAGGATAATTAAGACTTTTTAATAAGGTTGTGCCAAATTGTGCCATTTTGGGTTGTGCGAAATAGCAACACTCTTAATGTAATCTATATATAATATAAAGCTAAGCATAGACAAGGTGATGTGGCACTTCTCTATGGCCTAGAAAACTATTTGTCTTTTTTTGCCTTTTTCATCTTTACTTTTGTATTTATCTTATTTTTAAAAAACTCGAAGTCTCTAAAACAATTGATGAGAAACAAAACTGAAAGTCTAAAACACATTTAGTGTGGCCACGTTCCTTTCTGATATCTGTTACTACTATTAAAACACATTCAAGTAAATGGAAGATGATAAGACCAACTTTTCATTTCCAAAACGCTTAGTTTTTATCATATAAAACTAAACTAAAAGGTGATGAGTAAACCAACAACAATGGATCATTTCTTTAATTTTTGTATCTTCTCCTTCTGAAATGCAATTTCCCCAAGAGAAGGGAAAGGGAGATTATCTTATGGTCCTTCTAAAGGTTTTGTTTGTAACGAGAAATATTATGGAGTAACAAATATTTCTCTGTAAAATAAAAAGCTTTTTGAGAAGGTATTGCACTATAATTCCTCATACGGGGAGATATCGAAAAAAAGGACCCACTTGATTGAAGAATTTATAGAAAGAGTCATGAGAGTGGTCAAAGGGCAAGAATAATTATTTGGAGAAAGAACCATATTTTGATATCTTCACAACGAATTAGGAGGAGAAAATGATACGGAGGAAAAAGGGATTGAACTGGCTAATCACTTGATGATCCGGTGGAGAATAGGAACAGAGAGTCGCTCCCATAAGCGTTTTTTGTTTCGTGATTTGAGAGGAAATGGTGTTCGACGGTTACTGAAGGGAAAAAGATGACGGGCTCGGGAGAGAAAAAGGAAGACCAAGCGATGAGTGGAATTCAAAAAAAAAAAAAAAATGAAGGAAAAAGGAGAAGGAAAGGTAAGGGAGTAGCAAAGCCCACAATAAGGAGCCGAAATTGGTGCCAACATATTTCTTCAACTTCTTTATTCTACAATTCCTTTCTTTTTTTATTTTTCCCTAAAATTGTTTTTCATTTTATTTTTTCATATCTGTTTTTTAAATTATAAAAATTAGTGTTCTTAGCATTAATTTTGTAATATTATTTTGTAATCCCTAAATACCATTAATCTAATAAAACCCTAACCCTCTCCATCACTGTCACTTCCTCAACCTACGTCCTTAAAATTCAGTAGCTCTCTTCTACCAACGTTAAAAACATATGAGAATTTGAAGCTCTTCTCCATTAGAAGCAGCCAGATTTAAGTAGCAACAAACAAAATTTCATTAATTGCATGTGTTTCTTCTATTCAAATGTTTTGTGTACTATTTGAGTATGTTATACTAACGAACTTTAGTATAATTATTAATTATTTTATTATAGCTTATGATTGCAATTTAGCTTATCATAAAATAATTTGTACTCATAAGAAATAATTTTATCTAATCAATTTTGTATTGAAAATAAAATGAGGCATAAATTATTTTGTATTTGAATTAATTTGGAATTTAAAAACTTATAAAAATAACGTTCTTATTAGTGTAAATAATTTTAAGGGTATTTAAGTCACTTTAACATAAAAAATACTTATCAAGATCAAGTTTTTGCCAAACATACCTTGACTTATTATCGGTTTCAACACTTTTATCCCAACGCATAATCGCTTATTTATCAAATCGACTTGAAAGACTTAAAAATACTTATCAACACTACATGCTTATCAGCTACTTTAAATCAGCTAAGCCAAACGGGCTCTTAGAATACCAAAGTAACGAGAACGTTTCAATGATTATATAGATCATAGATGTTATGGCTAATTTGTGTCCACATTTAAGTAAGAATATCTTTCAATTATCGTGGGACAAGAAGACCAGTACCTAATAATATTTTCTAAGTGAGAATCTTAATTTTCAAAAACTCTCTTTAAATCTAAATGACAAATAATATTTGCAGATACTATCAAACAATTTCAAGCCCTTGACCTTTTAACAAAGGTGATAAGAAAAATTAAGAATGGAAAAATTATTTTGGATAGCAATACTTTGATCATAAGCAATCTAATTTTGACGCGATAAAAATGTCAACTTCCTTTTCTAATGCTTTTATAGGTTTTAGTGTGTTGAAAGTTTTGACAAGAAAAGGAGTTCATTGAAAAAGTAAACAAAAATTAAGGTAGGTCAAGGGCTGTTAGTGTACTAAAGAACAAGTGAAAAATTAGTGTTAGGGTGCACTTTCTATATTTTAAAATCAAACATGAAAATTAATTATTTAAAATAAATTAAAATTAAACTTCTCCACTGAAAAAATTCAACAAGCTACGGAACAGGCGACATACATTTTTATCATAATTATTTTAACGAATTTAGTTTTAGTTCCTTAACTTTTTATTTAATTTTCATT
The DNA here is from genome assembly GCF_029784015.1 of Lycium ferocissimum. Classification (NCBI taxonomy): domain Eukaryota; kingdom Viridiplantae; phylum Streptophyta; class Magnoliopsida; order Solanales; family Solanaceae; genus Lycium; species Lycium ferocissimum. Next base: position 47,445 of record NW_026726806.1, on the reverse strand, counting down.
TTGTTATATAAAAGTTTTAAATTGTTACAATTTTATTTTTGGAAATTAGCGAAGTACACGATCAATTATTAGAAAAGAAAATCGTTTATTTTAGAATATAAAGGAAATAAATTTGCGAAGGATAATTTGACGTGTTTTGCATCTAATTGGAAAAATATATGCAGTCTATTTTAATGACTGCGCGAAGCGCGGTTAAATTGACTAGTAAGTACTAAGGAGTACCTTTTTTGTGGATGTTATGAGAAAGCAGGCAGTCAATAAAATAAAGATAAACATAAAAATAAAAACGAATGTAAAAACTGAAAGGGAGTTTCATTCCCACTTCCCCACTTTTGTTTTAATTTCAACTTCCCCCCTTCGTGTTCCCCTTTTGTCTCTCACTTCCTCCGACTTTCTGGTTCCGCAGAAATGCTATTCTATCTTCAAGGGACCAAATTCACGTGGTCTCCCGCCTAAAATAGGGGTGGGCATTCCGTTTTTCGGTTTGAGTTTTTCAAAGTTCGATTCGGTTTTTTAAAAGTGGACACCGAACACCGCACCGAATTAGTTCGGTTCAGTTTTTTGAAGTTCTGTTCGGTTCGGTTTCGGTTTTTCTAATTCGGTTTTTTCAGCATGGGCCTGAAATAGGCTAATTTCTGCTTGTAAAATTAGGGGTGGGCGATTTTATCAGCTAATAATTGCTTTATCGAGGAAGGCCAATTTAATTGGATGGCTCTGCGTAGACTGCAGAGTACTGATTATTGAATGCTTATTGATTGTTTCAAAATGAGATGCTTCATACATATGACGTAGTCCCGTAGATAAGTAAACATTAACACCAAAATATTGACTTCTATGTTAGCTTCCAATACCACATTGTTTTGTTACATAACTTAAAAGTTAAAACACATAAGAGGACATAAAAGTTGATATCATACAGAAAATAATATTAAGCTGCTAAGAAGCAACAAGAAAATGGATCATGAACAGAGCCTATCAAAGGCCAACATGAAGAACAGTTACCAAAGGTTCTGAACTTCTGATATACATAAACTAAACAACTGAAGATGTACCAATATTAGCTATATTCGGGACAGACATCACATTTAAGAATGACTACTGGAACATTTAAACTCATGATGTAATCTTTTATATTATGGATGTCAAGCCGATCATTAATTAAACTGATTGCAATTCATCATTTCATTAAACTGAGGACATAAGAGAGGAAGTGAGGAAATGAAGTTAGGGCTTAGGTTAAGTGAATGAAATTAGGGTGGGTCTATACTCTATAGGGATGGACTTGGATATATTAATTTGGGCCTGAGAGAGTGGACTGAGTGTTTTTTTTTTTTTTAAAAAAAAAAAAAAAAACTGTATTCATCATGTAGTAAATCTTCAAAAAATAAAAAAACCTTCAGTTAAACAGAAATATAGAAGAACCGTTAACCAGAAACCGAACACCGAACCGAAACACTGAATTTGGTATAAAAAAAAAAAACCGAAACCGAACCAAAAAACCGAATTAATTCGGTTCGGTCCGGTTTTTCGATTTTCGGTATTTATGCCTAGCCCTAACCTAAAGTCGTTACGTCCAAGTACTTTACTTTATATCACATATTTCTTAAAATTAAAAATAAATCGTAATTTCTAATTATTAGGATCAATTGCTGAGATGTATTCAATTACGGATAACAGTGATTTAAAAAAAAAAAAAAAAAAAAAAAAGGGGATACATGACTTAAATTCCCCAAAAGTAGGGTAGAAACCGTAGAAAACCCACCCAAATTCAGATTTCTTTAGTTAATTATTTTTAAATTCAAATTCAAAAAAAATAACTTATAATTAACTAATTCTTGTCCTAAAACTAACACATGGCATTCTCCTATGCTGCCACTTGTCATAATTCTATGACAAACTATCCTCTTTTTAATAATACTAGTATAGTACCCACGCGATGCGCGGAAGTGTTAGAGAAGAAATTTTTCAAAAGATATATTTATTTGCTTGATAATATTAAAAAATTTATTATTTTATCAGTTGTGAGATTTAAACCATTTTATACACGATAAGAGAAAAAAATCATCCAAATTGTTAAATAGATAGATATGAGTACTTCTCTCGATCTTAAGCTCTTCCCATATATCACGTTCATATATCTTGTGAATAATATTAGTCTTTTATTTTAGATCTTGTGCAAGGAAAGAAAAGTTGTTCTCAACAATAGGAATACTTATAGTTTAACTTCTAAATTTTTTAGTTTTATAACTTAATCAAAGAGGATATAATTTATTCCATGAAAATGCTTTGGTAAAAAAAAATAAAAAATTATATCCTTTGACAGTGAAAGAAGTTCAAGGGCTTCAAGGGATTATAGGAATGAATTAAGTTATACTATTCTTGTTCACATAAACTGAGCAAGAGATTGCATTTATCGAAATCAAAATCATTAAATTGGTAAACATTTATAACATTTCTGGCGTAATATCAAATGTATCTCCTACAAAGACTAAGTGAATTAAAATTCTTCAAATGCCGACAGGTGATGTTTACGATTTCTTATTAATTGTGTCCAGTAATTGCTATATAGAAATTGTATAAGACTGTTAAACTCAGTAGAGTAGTTCTCCACCCAAACAAACCAACTTTCAACGGTGCAGCTAGTAAAAACAAATTGTTTTTATAGGACTTAGATATCTATAACAGAAAATATACATCGCATGCTATTATGTCTTGGAAACATAAGTTGAAGCGAAAATTTTCACCAACACATCCCTTCACCATTCGATTCGTTCAACAACTTGTTGCATAAAAATAATCCTTAGCAAAATTTATTGTACCTTAAGCTGCTAATATCAATCTATTATTAGGAACTATTTGCTTACAAACTTCAGATGCAAAATTTGCTTCATGGGGGAAAAATCAAATGAGGAAATAATGTGGTTAAAAGATAGCAGAAAATGATTTATTTTGCCGGCCATGTCCAAAATACATTCAATTTAATACATACCAATACAGCTTTCAACAACCAGTTTTTCAACTTCTACATCTTGATGGAACAACCCGTCCTACCTAATATAAGGTGATTACAAACAATATATATATATATATTTTTTTTTTTTTTAACAATATAAATTTGAGAAGTTACTATGACCATTATATTGTTTTATTAATTCCTTGAAAAGTTACTATTCATAATGAGTACAACATCTAATGAAACTACGGTCTCACTTTTCTCATCCAATAGTAATAGGAATTCCATATTGCAAAAACCACTACTACTTGCATGATCATGATTTCATACATATGTTAGCATCTTGTCAAAATAATGGGAGTAGAAACAACTTCACTTATTCTCTTTTCAACGTGCTTATTTTTTTTTATTTAGTAAAAACTCAAACTTAAACTTTTATACAAACTAACAAATAATAATACATATCTCTAGCATGTGGTGACTATTTTCGTAATACTCCTCGTCATTCTGCATCAATCTTAGACTCTTGATGCCCGCAACTACCATTCAAAGTGGCCACTTTGTTCAAGACTCTGCCTAAATGTAATCTCTTCTTCCTTACTTCCAGCATCTGCATCAACTCATTTATGTACGACATTATATATGAATTTGAATAAGAAAAGTTATGTTAAAATAATGGCCAACTATTGTTTTACCCGGGCAATTACCCCCCTAAACTTATTTAAAACGGAATAATTACCCCCTAAACGCCGATGTGGCAAAGAGAGTGTGTTTCACTCTCTTGAGAGAGTGAGAAACATAAAAAAAGGGGAAAACTTAATTTTTTTTTCTTTTTCTTAAAAATTTGAAAATAAATCTAGTCTTCCACATTTAGTTTTAAAAACAGCAATTATTTTTTTCAAAATTTTTTAAAAATTCAGTTTTTTTCACATTTTGGCAAGAAAAACATTTTTCCGGATTTTATTTGAAAAATAAAAGTGTCCTAAGAAATGAAATCAAGATTTTTTAAGACATTTTAAAAAAATAATCAAGTTTTCCATATTTTTAACAAATCCATTTTTCCATATTTTTAAAAAAAATCATTTTTCAGTTTTTTTTTCTTTTTCAAAAACGGGTTTTAAAAAAAAAAATCAATTTTTTTTTTTAAAAAGGGTTTTAAAAAGCCTTTTTTTAAAAGAAAATTCAGTTTTTTAATCCATGTTTTTAGTTTTTTTTTTTTTTTTAAATGGGTTTAAAAAAAATCAAATTTTCAAATTAAAAAAAAAAAAAAAAAAAAAAAGACGGGTTTTAAAACTCATTTTTTTTAATGAAAATTCTTTTTTATTTTTATTTTTAAAAAATTGACACAAAAAAAATTAAAAAAAAAAAAAAGAAAAACTGAATACAAAAATCATATGTACATCTATAATTATTCCGAAATATATCCAACTATTATCAAATTAAAAGATATTAAAATAATTAAGTAGTCTATTACCAAAACTGAAAAAAATCAATTACATCTATTGATATATCCAACTATTATCAAATTAAAGATATTATTAAGCAGCAAGTAATTTTTATCACATTATGAGATATATCACGTGAATAAAAAGATATTAAAAGCATACACTTGGTTGACTCGTAGATGAGCTTTGGTGAATCTTGGGATAAAAAGTTTTAGTATTGCGCCTTTGCCTAAAACTTTCCACGCATCAACAATAAAATGACCAATAATTTTATAAGATATAATTGTCACAAAGCAAATGCTATGTATTTATAATCTTAGTAAAAAATTAGCAACCAAAAAAGAAGGGGAAAAGGAAGCCAAATAATGCAGTAAGAAGTTGATTAAGAGGAAAAATTAAAATATTGCTACGACTTTTTCAATTAAAATAAGAAAATAACAAATTCACTTCAAGCTTCAAATGATAAAATTCAGTTTGAGGCCATCCATGAGCATTTTTCTTGCCGTAGAGTCCTTGTTTATGCCCTCATAATTCAGTGAGAGTGTAATAAATATTTCTGTATCTATAACTATTTGTGTGATTTGTGGGAGTGATTGTGTGTGATCGATCATGCATGAGGGAAATGGGTGAATGGGGAAGTTACTCAGACGTGGGTGAGGGTTTTAATGGGGTTGGTTTAGGTTAGTTAATTTAAATGAGTATTTTATTTTATCTTTATCTTTTTTTCTTTTGTTCAATTAAAGCGTGCTTATCCTTTAAAATCCTAGTTTCTGGGGAAAACTACCCACAAACGTGCGCACTGAATTGATAAGAAATTGACATCAATGAGAGTTGAATTAATGTTTTACATTTGTTGTTGGTGGTCAAATTTCAATAATTTTGAAATCATGCATGCATTTCAGGTAAATTAAGAAACCTGAATAAGTAAAAAATATTAAATTACATAATTTGTTTCAAATATAAATGAAAATGTGTTTTAGATTATTCAAATGACCTATATTTGATAGTTTTTCCAAAAAAAACAATAAAATATGTGAAGACCTAAGTTTTACTATAGGTTGCATCTCAGAAGCAATTCACATTTATATTTAACCCCATGATTTATATTTAAATTTGAAAAACATTGTCTTTCAACTTAATTTAAATGAAATCATGTAACGTAGTAAAATATTATCCTAAAATTGAGAAGATATTATATGGAATAGTATTCCTGAAAACAATGTAGAATTGAAAATTCAAATTAAAAAATTTCTATCACCTATCTTATGTCATTCTAAATATAAAATAAATATTTTGTTCATCTGCTCCATGTCTTGAACGAACCATTATTCAGCACTAATGCCTTGAAGAAAAATTGCCGTATCCGGTTTTTTAAGTATGAAGAATTAACTATTAACTAGTATACGTACCCGCGCGATGCGCAGATTGTTTTGAACAAAAAGAGCGGAGAGAGATAATAGAAATGAATGTATATGAACCATGTGTGACATACTGTACAAATTTTATACTCTCATTTTTCTGGATCAGTCTTATTTCAAATGATGGTTAGCTAATTTTCATGAATAAAATAATATAAACGTCTTGTAAGAAATAAATATATTGAATTATCCATCGTAAAGTTGCCAAAATTGCACCACACTGATCTTTAAATTCCTTTGACAAATAGTAGTTGAAACAGGAGATTGTAAGTTTAGCAACGAAAAATTACATCAAAATTGTATTTTTAAGTAACCAAGACCTTCTCCTCTTAGTTTGTTCAACTCAAAAATTGGCCAAGCTTCTTGGGCGATGGCAGTGATACCCTTCCTCTGTACATCTCATATTCCCAGAAAATTTTCAGAAGGTTATGATTCTTGTAGTCATCACACACACATACATACACAAAAGAACATCATGACAACTCTCTTGAAACCAATGCAACACGTAAAGGAAACATGATAACAAATTAAAAATTGACAACTTCTTGTCAAATCCATTACCAAATCTGCTGCCTCTTTCAAGACTTCATCAGGCACAACATGCTTCTTTGTAAAAACAAATTGGAGGAAAAGATTAAACTTTTTAATTAGCGCTTATGTTCTTCATGATCCATCTTATTATTTTTCAGTTTTCTCATATGAGTACTGAGTTGACCTCCCCGTGCCTGTGAAGTTGTGAGTATCAAAAAGATAAAGGTGGATTCATATATAAAGTACTCAAAGTCAGTGGGAACTTTTTAACTCCCTGATGCTTTCATTTAATTTAGAGAGATTATGCCAATAGAACTCATAAATTTTGAAGTTTTCACCTCTAATATTCCCTTCATCTGAGAGGTCATCCAACTGTATTTATGTTATTTCATCCGTGTTCAATAAAATTTCATCTAAATTATAGCCTCATCATTTGAAGAAAAAAAGAGTGAAAGTCTAAAGCTTTGCGAGTAAATAAAGAGGTGCACAACTGTCCTTTTTTTTACATTTACGTCCATAGGCCGCTGAGATGCTTCATGGTGCCTTACAGTAACGTTTCGTCTTTGGGCTTGTATAGGACCTATGGCAATTACATCAAATATACTTAGATGCCTTAAAAATGATACTCTCAGTTCCACATATTCTGAAGTGAAGAGCAAGGTCCCTTATAACCACAGAAAATAGTGTTCTTCCACATAGTTTTCTTTATTATAAAAACTACGAAAGAAACATAAGAAAATAAACAAATCTCAAGCAAAAAAGGTTTAACAAATATAAGATTTCTTCACCCAAAGATCGAGAATTTTGGATTACGTAGCGCAATGCACTACCTCTCGCATTCAAGAAGACCAAGTTGTTAAAATGTACTACAACATGAATTCTATACGATGAAAAATATAATGCAAATTAAGGTAAACATGACATGATTTAGCCATAACTGGTTAATATTTGCAGGTAAACATGACATGATTTAGCCTAATGATCTTTCCATAGATCACCCAAGATCCAGATCATGAATAACAATTAGCAAATTAAATACATATATAATAACAAAAACAACAACTACGGCCATTGTCACTACTAAAGCATAGAAAAAAAAATACCAGTAAGAGTCTCAGAAAAGCAATAAACTGTAAGGACCTTTATTAGACATGAACAGTAAATAGAGACAGCAGGCTGTACCTATGAAGGAGAGAAGAAATGAGAAGCCATCATTTTGAGATATGAAATTCCAAAAGACGTGAATCGGTTGCAATAAACCAATTTTCTTACTACCAACTTGTGAGCTTGTGGATCTTTCCTCCCCATAGACCCTGCAAGATAAAATCCAAAATTGGAATAAATTAAATTTCTCTCATAATTCTTTTTGGTTGAAAAAAGTTATGAGATGCAAAAGTACAAAGTGACAAAGTGTTTCCTAGTCAACATCAGTAGTTTCCCATAAAAGATGCTTACAAATGCAGACTGAGATTACACTTTGATATACTTAATACATATGTAACTTTCAGAATGAGAATTTATTTACCACGACTCCCAAGTTAGCCATATAAGCAAGAGTATATCCTAGAGGAATACCAGAAACATAGTAAGATCCCAATTTGATATAAGCCACTAAACCTTGCCATCCACCTCCAATAGCAACAACTGCAAAAAAATATTTTCCACAAGCAGATCACAATAAGAAATACAAAACGACGAAGGCACTTTCAACAATAGAAATAGTAAAAATAGAATAAAAGCAACACCTGATATTACAGGCTGAACACTATTACGAAGCATGGTTATTTCGAGAAGCCAAGCAAGGTCGAATGGCTCGTTGTAAATCCTTGATGTTTGTGAAAAGATTGGCCTGATGATTTCTTACTGCCAGTACTAATATCGTGCAGAGTATCCCAATGAGGAGCGATTGAAACACTGTGTAAACCCCAAGTATATGTATTTGTCCATCACCAATCAGTCTGCACAGCGTCTCCAAAGCACTCCCCACGGCCAACTACACAAATATTACAACAAATACTTAAATAAGACACTAAAAGTACAGAAACATCGATTAGATCATGACAGTTGACTATTCTTTAAACATGCCTTCAGTCCTATAAGTGAGCTAATGATAACATTTTACACGTCGGTGGTCTTATTTTGCTAAAGAGTTTGTAGTATACCTCAAATACAACATCCTTTAAAACATTTGCTAACTTTTTGATCATTTTTGTTGCACCCGATCCCACGTCATCAAAGAAATTTATTAAACTTTATACACTACCAATCCAACAGAATTAGCAGTACCCTAATTATGTCATCTTAGTTGCACGGCTAAATTAAGTAATGCACATTTCATAGCATATGTAGATACTTACATGTCCATTAAGTGAGAAAACTAATTTCAAGAGTCCTCTCATGGTTCAGTTTTAAGCTTAGGCTGCCCAATAATAAATTAGCCATTCAAAATTGAAAGAGAAACTTCTTTAAGTTTTTTTGTAGATCTCTACTTTTAGTATGTCCCATAATTCCCAGGGAAATCACATTATTTTGAAGTGCAACATTAACAATTCAAACTGAACGTTGCTTGATTCACTGTGTATTCTACATTGCTCCACTGCCGAGGAGGGAAATCATGATGCTATGAATAGAGTAACCACAAGAATCTAAGAATCTATCACATAATTAACATTGTTACTTACCACTATTGCGTTCTTTGCACTTCTCTTCCTCTTTGTTTTCTGATTCAAACATGCCTTTTACCACCTCTTTGGAGCTCTTCAAAACTGGTTCTCTGCACCTTCAACAAATTCAAGAAAAACTGGTTATTGTCAATCTTTAAAGACACTTTCAACTCCAGATGCTAGTAGGCTGACTTCAAATATTATTTTGAATTTGATGGAGTTGACGGGATCAAAAGCTTTGATAACATAATTGTAGTTAAAGATTGCACACATTGTGTAAGGCACAGTGAATATGGAATCAGTACATACGGAATGCTACTATAGAGTGTAGGAAAAGGGGAAAAGAGGAAAAAAAAAACGATACTGTTATTTTGAGCGAATACAACACAACTGAAACATGTATAGAAAGCCTAACCAGAATCAATTAGTTGTAGAAATGAATAGAAAAACTCACAGAGAATACTAATACTATTCCTGAGAAAAACAATAAAACATTTGAATGGGAAGTATACAACGACCTTCTAATCTTTTGAATTACGGTGCATGCTAGCTAGTCTCCTGAATTTTTTAAACGTGAATGGAAAACTGGAATAGGAACTATGGTTGATTTATTACTTTTATAACTTTTAAGTACAACCCCACAAACAAACTATTTGATCAATTCAAAGATTTGAAATTTTGAACAATTTTATTTGGAAAACGAAGACAATTTTAACAAAAGAAAATGAGAATACATATTGTTATAATGTAAAGGAAATTAGGCTTTCTGGAAGCTTCTTGCAATCGAAAAATTCACAATTGAAAGTATGAATTTTTTTGTTACCTTTTTCTTTTCTAAAGTGACAATTTATATAAGCTATTGCACTGACAATGGTTTATACAAGCTATTGTTGTCAATATGTATCCGGAAAAAATCTAAAACAGAATATGAAAAGACAGGAAAATAAATTCGAGCCCATTGAACTCACAGTGTGTTCTTAAGTAAACTATGTCCCTCAATGTATCGAGGTTATGAACTATATATTCCCAGAATAGAAGAATTAATTCACTAGCGTAGCGGTACCTCAAACCCTGATGAACACGAATGCAACAGACGGCAGAAATCACACACAATAATTATTTGAAGTGTAGAAAGAAGGAAGAAGAAGATCAAAATTTTCGTTAGGAAAATTTGAAGAGATGGCTAGATTTTTATAGCCAACAACAGGTGTCTGTTAATTAAGAGATTAGATGTGTCTTCTCTGAAAAGGCATGTGCCTTTTCTGCAAAAATTGCATTTCCAAAAAGGGCAAAGGAAATAAAAACTTTCATTTCGCATTCACACCAAAAATACCAAATAATCCCCCACATGAATGGGGAATGCCTCTATGATAAAGAAACGCACGAACAATTGTGTGATTTGCAAGTAAAGATTAATTGTATTTTCCTTTAAACTTTCCGTAGTGAACGTATGTCGGATATACTCGGTAAATCTGATATCTTTGAACCGTCGAGCTTGTTTGTATATCTAGACAACCATATATCACACAATTAACTCTTAATCGTCTTTAGTTCTCATTGTTATGTTCGTTTCAGCCATGAACACCGCCTTGCTTCATGAGTGCATAGAAAATAGGTCTTTACTTATCATTTTCCTTAAAGCGGCTTACAATTCACTCTCACTTAGGTGATTCCTAAATGTTTTATTCCGTAGATACACTATTGGTCATATCTGCCAAACTTAGAAATCATTAAAAAGCCTTATCGCTTTATCCTTGTTTCTGGACATTGTCTGCATCACGAGAATAAGTTGAGTTATTTGACAATGTTGAACTGTCATTCATAACTTGTTCGATCTCTTTGAACCTAGCTCTTGTGATCTCCAGTCTGCTAGGTAGAATTATTGTCATGATGACAAGTCCTAGGCCTTAAACCCATTTCCCTCGATGATCTTTCAACCGCCTCTCTAGTTGGGCCTTTTGTAAGTGGATCTGAAACGTTATCTCTTGACTTTACGTAGTCAACAGTGATAACTTCACTAGAGAGTAGTTGTCTAATGGTATTGTTTCTCTGTTGTATGTGACGAGATTTCCCGTCACATAAAACACTCCCTACGCTACCTATTCTCATTTGGCTATCGCAATGTATGCATATTGATGCCAACGAGTTTGGGACGAATGGAATATCTTTTAAGAAATTCCGGAGCCATTCAACTTCTTCACTGATCATGTCTAAAGCTATAAAGTTAGACTCCATGGTGGAGTGGGTGGTACAAGTTTGTTTTGACGATTTTCAAGACACTTCTCCTTCACCAATGGTAACAACATATCTACTTGTGGATTTTATTTCGTTTGATCTAGTGATCCAATTTGCATCATTATACCCCTCAATAACTGCGAGATATTTATTATAATGCAAAACAAAACTTATAAAATAGGATATATCGGCAGACCGCTGACTACACTTAAAGTGACATCATGATAACTGTGGATGGTCTTGTAAGTCTACTTCTTCAAATATCCAATTAATAACACATTCATCGATATGAAAATCCAAGTTATTGTCAATTTTTATCATTTTCATCAATTGGTTCTTCGATTTATAAACCAAGGAACTTATACATTCAATGAACCGTAATATCTTTTTGAAGAGTTGTCTTTCAACAAACACATTTTATCATGAAAAGTTACAACCTTTCAAGTGACATTCGTTCGCGAAATTATTGACAAAACCTATAAAGACATGATCAACCACATCAAATTAGTGGTTCGATCAACTAGCCCTTACCAAGACGAAACGAGTTATGTAAAGATTTCACTAACTACCATATTGATAAGTGTATTTTGTTGGATTATAAATATATAATTATTCTTAAAAAAAAATAAAAATTATCATTATTTTTTCATATTTTTAACAAATATTGCAGGAAAGAATTAATACAGGGTCAAGTAAGATATCATAGAAAAACACAACAAAGCGAGAGAAAAAAAGGCGCAAAAGTGTCATTGAAAGAATACTGAATATATTTTACAACAAAACCAAGAATTCATAAAATGTTGTCATGCCAAAACTGTTACCAACAAGCAAAATGGTTATGAGAAATCATAACACGTTGTCATGCCAAAACCGTTACCAACAAGCAAAATAGTTACGATCAATTCACCTTATGGCTATAAAATGGACCTTGTCAAAATCTGGAGGAGGAAGAACAGACTTGGTTTTTGAATCATTCTAGAGAGTAATTTTCTTTTCAGTTCAAAATAATTTTTCAAGACTGGAATTACTCTAGTTCCTGATTTTAATTAAGTAGGGGAAATTATTCTTCTTGAATATTTCTTTCTATTTTCTTATTTAATGTAGATGAATATTTCCATTATCAGTATTAACTCCGACATGGAGTAATTTTTTCTTTTGTTGGGATAGTGATGAAACCTGATATATTTTATAATACTATTTCGGTTGTTTACATTCTTGACCTGCACTTTTCATCTAAATTTCATAATGTGTTGGAATGATGGTTTTATATTCATTGTTATCACGTCTATATATTTTATTTCTAAGTTATCATTATATTACTTTTGTAATTCTCACGAAGCAAAATTAATATATATATAACAGATGAATAGAATAGTAGAGTGATAGTAACTTTTATTAACATATTATGCCAAGCCCATAATCTTGCTTGCCTCGATTATAATTCTTATGGAGGAATTGTTGTAGAGATGATTATTAGCTCAAAGTAAAAATATTCTCACGAAGTTTTTACTATTTTTAGCACAATTCAGGCAAGAGGATATTTCAGTTTAATCGTCACTAGTTTTAAACCAATTAATTAACATAACCTGACGGAGTGTTAATTAATTATTTATTTCTTAGTGTGAAAAATATAATTGTATTAGCAATAAGCAATTATTCTTTAGAGATGCACGTAGAAACTGAGATTTTATAATAATAATATATCAAGTGAATTCAACGATTTCTAACACTTTTTAAATATAATTTTTTCGGAAGTAGTTTGTTTTTAATCTAACTAACTTTCATTTCGGAAAAAAAAAAAAACTCACCTTTCATTAGTTTGATTCTCTCAAATAGTAGTAAAGATATTACAAAAATCTGTAGTATAGATTTTTCAATCTCTGTGGAACGATATCATAAACTATACTAGATTTGGCAAGTACGAACATAAAACCTTATACAAATTAGCTTCGTCAGCCATTGCCGGGGATTGGCATACATCTACTTCAGATTAAATATTTTGTTACTAATTTGAGAACTTATTATTACTATTATTATTATTTTTATTATCATTAGAGTTATTTCTGTTTTTAGTGCTACTATTGTTACTATTTTAATAACACATAAGTCTTACCTCTTTCTTTCCCTGTAGTTCTTAAACGTAAAACAAACTAAGAGTTAATTTTTTTTTTTGGTAGTAAACATTCAGTAACTATCTCATTAGTTACGTTTTTTTACTAGTATTAACATAGTAACTATTATTATCTAAGGGTAATAGTATATTATTTTTTTCCTTACCAACTACTTTTATCATCCTAGTAAATTTTCTATTTTATATTTTTTGTTTGCTTATTTACTATTCTTAATTATTGTTATTTTTATACTATGACTATTACTACGTTAGGAATTATTTCTCTTGTTCTAAAAATTTCAGGAAGTTTATGACCTGCTCTTCTACTAAACAGTTGGTCAGTTATGATCCTGAAATTGAAAAATCTTTTCGTTTACGTAGGAAAGAACAAACATCATCTCAAAGCATAACTTGTGACAAAATGGAGCACCAATTAGGAGATAACGTCAATTCACCAGAGATCCCACCACTAGTCCATGTAGAAGATTAGTTTGATGAAGTGGCGCCAAGACCAGCAAACAGAATCCTATGGGATTATGCTAGACCAGATCGCTTCAATTGTGAATCCAACGTTAGGAACCCTCCGATGGAAACCAACAACTTTGAAATCAGGACAAGCTTGATTCAAACAATTCAACAATTTGTATCTTCACTGATGATCTAGGTGAAGATCCACACAGTCATTTAATTGATTTTCTGAAACTTGTTGAAACTGCTAAGTATAATGGAGTACCTGCTGAAGCAATAAAGTTGAGGCTATTTCCTTTTTGATGCCAAGACTTGGTTGTGAAGTTTGCCTCAAGGGTCTACTACCACATGGGAGTAGATGACTCAGAAATTTTTAAATAAATATTTTTCTCCTGCTAAAACCACAAAATTAAGACAAGATATTTCTAATTTCTTGCAGATTGACACTGAGTCAGTTTATCAAGCATGGGAAAGATTAAAATCAACGCTAAGAAAATGTCCGCACCACGATATTCCTGAACATATGCAGTTGTATATTTTCTATCATGGTCTAAAACCTTCATCTAGAAATGTGATAGATGCAGCTGCAGGAGGTTCCGTTATGGGAAAAACTACAGAAGAAGCACTACAAATGATGAATGAAATCTCTGAAAATGCCATTCAATGGACATCTAACCGCGTAATCATCAAGAAGTCAAAGCATCAAATCAAGCGATGCTTTAAATACACTTTGACAGTTGTTTCTTTGGCACAAAAATTTGAATCTTTTCAGGTGAATACGCAATAGTCAAGATAAGCTGAGGCTTGTGACATGTGTGGAGGAAACCATCTAAACCATGAATGTAAAGCAAGTAATCAAAATGATGAGTAGGTTAATGCCCTCGGATACAAGCCATACTCTTTTGGTAGTCCATTAGCACAAAAACATCTAGGCTTTCAATGGAGCAATCCAAATGGTGCTGAAAACTCCCAAAGCCTTCAAAAGCAATAGGTACAGGGTCCACCCGGATACCAGAATCAAAACCGCGGGCTATCAAATTTTAGACCATATCAACAAACAACACCATACCAGCAAAGGCCTTAACAATCCCATTCAAATCTCGATGATCTATTGTACAAGTATAGCCACTGATGAAGAAATGGAGAGTCAAAATTTGGCTCTAAAAATTTTGGAAAGTTAAGTCAATTGGAAACTCTTGTGTCAGAAAATATTCAATATCCCTTACCTAGTAATACGGAGAAAAACCCAAAGGAGCACCTTAAGGTCATCGCTTTAAGATCATGTCAGAATCTTGATGAACCTTATGTAGAGAGACAAGACCAGAATTAGCTCGAACAACAGGTAGACATCAGTAAGAATGCTGAAACATTTTCTGAAACATCAGAAGAAAAAGAAGTCAAGAAAAATAATGAAGATATTGAAAAAATGACTCATTTCCCTGTGAAAATTCCTTTTCCACAAAAGTTGAAAAGAGAGAAGCTCGATAATCAATTTGCAAAGTTTTTGGAGATTTTAAAACAGATCCACATTAATATTCCTTTTACTGATGCTTTATTGTAAATACCTTCATATGCCAAATTTTTAAAAGATATTTTATCAAACAAAAGGAAATTAGAAGAAGTTTTTGTGGTAATGCTTACTGAGAAATGCAGTGTGATACTTCAAAACAAACTACCACAAAAACTTCAAGATCCAGGTAGTTTTACAATTCCATGCACTTTGGGAGGTGTATACTTTGGAAAATCACTTTATGATTATGGAGCTTCAATAAATTTGATTCCATTTTCTATTTAAAAAAAAAAAAAAGATCTTGGTGAGATGAAAAATACAGTTGTTTCTCTTCAATTTGCAAATCAAAGTACCAAGAAACCTAAGGGAATCATTGAGAATGTTCTTGTTAAAGTAGATAAGTTTATTTTCCCGGTAGATTTTATAGTACTTGGAATGGAGGAATGTCCTGATGAACCAATATTTTTGGTAGATCATTTCTTACTACAGGTACAGCAATCATAGATTTCCATCAAGGACAACTAATTTTGAGAGTAGATGAAGAAAGAGTCATTTTTTATATCCAAAAAATACTAAGATTTTTAGGAGATGAGACATCCTATTTTATCTGTGTCGCTTTCGTTATTTGCATTTCCATATCGCTTTGAATTTCTTAGCCTTATCTAACCTCTTTTTATGCTTTTTTTTTTTTAGCCGAGGGTCTTTCGGAAACAGCCGTCCTACCTTGGTAGGAGTAAGGTCTGCGTACACTCTACCCTCCCCAGACCCCACGTTGTGGGATTTCACTGGGTGGTTGTTGTTGTTGTTGTTGAGACATCATCTTCATGCTTTTCGATTGACATGATTAGTGACCTTGCAGATGAATACAAAAATGATCAATTAATTTCAGACTCAATGGAATGATGCTTGGTCACATCAGGCACCACTGATCCTAACATAAAAGAAGAAACTGAGTTATTGGAAAAGGATTTAGTAGTTGATGAGATGCAACCAGAAGAAGTTCAACTAAAAATTGAACTCAAAATTCTCCCGTCTCGTTTAACGTATTTATCTTGAGCAAGAATTATTCCGAGTAACTATTTCATCTTCTTTGACTACAAAACAGGAAGATAGTTTGATTGAAGTACTACGAGCACATAAAGGAGCCTTAGGGTGGACTAGAGCAGACATCAAAGGAATTAATCCAGCTATTTGCATACATAGAATCCTCATGGAAGATAGCTACAAACCAATAATTCAACCTCACAGGAGATTGAATCCTGCAATGCAAGAAGTGATAAAAAATGAGATAATAAAACTACTAGCAAAGAGTATCATTTTTCCCCATTTCTCGACGGTCCGTGGGTAAGACTCCGTTCGTGTAGTACCGAAAAAGAGGTATGACTGTCATAAAAAATGAAAATAATGAACTCATACCTGCAAGAACTATTACAGGATGAAGAGTCTGTATTGATTATAGACGTCTCAATGATACCACTAGAAAATATCATTTTCCTTTACCTTTTATTAATCAAATGTTGGAAAGAGTAGCAGGATATAAATTTTATTGTTTTCTTGATGAATATTCAGGTTATAATCAGATACCAATTGCATCGGAAGATCAGGATAAGACTACTTTCACATGTCCCCATGGAACATATGCCTACAGGAGAATGCCATTTGGTTGTGCAATGCACCTGCCACATTTCGACGCTGCATGTCTGCAATTTTTTCGAACATGAATGAAAAGTTTTTGGAGATTTTTATGGATGATTTCACACTTTTTGGAAAAACATTTGAAGATTGTCTTCACTATTTGACCCTAGTTCTTAAAAGATGCGAAGAGACAAACCTAATTCTTAATTGGGAACAATGTTATTTTATGGTTATTGAGGGAATTATTTTAGGACATAAAATCACTGCTAAAGGGATAGAATTTGATAAAGCAAAAATTGACCTTATAGCAGGATTACCCCTTCCCACAACTATTAAAGGCATTAGAAGTTTTCTCAGCCATGCAAGTTTTTACAGAAGATTCATAAAAGACTTTTCAAGGATTTCAAAACCTTTGACTAACCTCTTGATGAAAGATATTAAGTTTAATTTTTCGAGTGATTGTTTGAAGGCTTTTGAAACTCTTAAGGACAAATTATCAACTACACCTGTAGTCGTATCCCCTGATTGGAGTCAACCTTTTGAGGTCATGTGTGATGCGGGTGATATAGCAGTCGGAGCTATTTTAGGCCAAAGAAAAGATAAAAATTTTGTCCCATTTACTACGCTAGTAGGACATTAAATGAGGCTTAGCTGAATTATGCCACAACTGAAAGAGAATTACTAGCAGAGGTTTTGCATTTGATAAATTTCGTTCCTATCTAATAGGTACCAAGGTTACAGTTTTCACTGATCATGTGGCTTTAAAATATCTCTTAGCAAAGAAAGATACCCAACCTAGATTGTTACGAGGGATATTACTTCTTCAAGAGTTTGACATTGAGATAAAGTATAAAAAAGGAACAGAGAATCAGGTAGCTGACCATTTTTCTAGATTAGAGAACCCCCATCGTGAGTCTTTTGATATAAAAGAAGAGTTTCCCAATGAATGTATTCTTTCTGTCAATTCAATTGTGACTCAACCACCTTGATTTGCAGACATTGCAAATTATTTGCTTGGAAAGTGGACACTTAAAGACGATCTATCTTACCAACAAAGGAAAAAGCTTATATATGATGCTAAATATTATATGTGGGATGAACCTTCCTTGTTTAGATATTGTGTAGATAATATCATTAGAAGATATGTACCCGAAGAAGAAATGAACCAGATATTGTACCACTGTCATGGTGAAGCAATCAGAGGACATTATGCAGCCAACCGAACTGCTTTTAAACTTTTGAAAGTGGGATTTTTCTGGCCAACGCTTTTCAAGGATGCACGTGCATACATCACAAGATGTAACAAGTTTCAAAGAATAGGTAATATTACCAAGAGAGATGAGATGCCATTACAATCAATCCAGGTATGTGAAATATTTGATGTACGGAGAACAGATTTTATGGGTCCTTTTCCCTCATCTCATTCTTTTGAATATATCCTTGTGGTTGTGGATTATGTTTCAAGATGGGTTGAAGCCATTCCCACAAAGAAAAATGATGCTAGAATCGTGTGTGATTTTCTCAGAAAAAATATTTTTGCTAGATTCGGCACTCCACGAGTTATCACTAGTGATCAAGGGACTCTCTTCATGAATAGAAAATTTTACGCTTTGTAAAATATGTAACCATAAAACGGAACACCGTATCATGCTCAAACTCAAGGGCAAGTTGAGGTTTCCAACCGAGAATTAAAAAGAATACTTGAAAAACAAGTTGGAATCTCAAGAAAAGACTGGGCTCTGAAATTAGAGGATGTATTATGGGCATATCGAAGGGCATTTAAAACGCCAATTCGTACTACCCCATACAAATTAGTCTTTCGAAAGGCTTGTCATCTTCCTGTTGAATTAGAACACAAGGCTTATTGGGCACTACATGAACTCTGCTGATAAAAATAGATTTTTCAGGTTAATGAGTTGGAAGAGTTGAGATTGGAAGCCTATGAAAATGCCAAAATTTTCAAAGAAAAATCGAAAAATGGCATGACAATTTAATCCGATAAAAAAGTTTAAAAATTGGAGATCAAGTACTTCTCTACAATAGTAGACTTAGGCTATTTCCAGGAAAATTGAAATCCAGGTGGACAGGTCCTTACAATATGTAACGACCCGTTTGGTCGTTATTGCGTTTTCGACCCTTTTGATCCTTTTTCGAGATTTATTAGCTTATATTTGACCCGCATAGACAGTTGGCACGCTTCCCGAGGTCATTGGAGTTGATTTGAGTAAGTTTTGGGGAAATTTGGCTTAAAATCAAAAAATGGTTGACTGAAAGTTGACTTTTGGGTAAACGGACCTATTTCGGGAATCTGTTGATTTTGAGAGGTCCGAATGATCTGTTAGAACTCATGAGCATATTTGGTTCTTTTCCCAATGCACTCGGTTGCATTTTGGGACTTGAGTTGGAAGGTTAGTTTTGAGGTATTGGGGTTTGACTCGATCAACGAGACCCCCGATGGGAATTCCAAGGCCACAAGTGCACTCGTAGCGTATTTTTATGTATAGTTGCATATTTTATTTGTCAGCACATGGTATCGAGTGTTAGTCGGGACTTCGGGTGAAGTTCATGAAACTTGGACTATTTTCTGGTTTACTGGTGTCCATTTTCGCGACACTAATACCGCAAAAGTAGTGAACCGATGGCCGAAGCAGTACCCTGAGCGTCGAAGCGCGACCACCGAAGCGGTCAAGCTAAGCGCTGAAGTGAAGGTAAGGCAGTAACTGAATGGTTTAAGTGATAAAAACCCTAAGTCTCTAAACATTTCCCCATTTTGTCTAAAGGCTATTGGAGAGGGTTTTGGAGTTCTTGAAGAGGCTAAGCTTTGTGCTGAGTTTCTCCTACTTCATTCCTTGATCATTAAATCTCTATAAAAATCCATGGTTCATGCTAAGTTCATCAATAAGTTGAGTATTAACAAGTGGGTTTTAATGGGTATCTTCCCAAAATGATTTTCTTGGCTATAAATCTAAAATTTGTGGTTGGGTTAGCTTTATTTAGCATGGATTTGATGAATATAAGCTATAGTAATATGTTTACTTCTCGATTAAGGTCTAATTGTTGAATTGGGAGTTAGGATTTATACCCAAATTTGGGGGTTTTGCCTAGAATCCGAATTTGAGTAAATTGTTGGTTCTTCTAGCTTGATATTGATGGGAATTGATCATCTAGAGCTTTAATTTCATGTTGAGATCTTTAGATTCCTAATTTCACCTTTCTAGTTCATAAACCCTATTCCATAGGTTGGGAATTTGGGGCTTGAATAGAAGTAGGTTTTGAATGATGTTTTTCTTGATTCTAATTCCATGATTCGGACATGTTTAGACTTTCATTATCTCACTACTCAAAGGAAAGGGAAGACTAAGGTTTCATTATTGGAGACTTTGTTGTTTGGCCTTCCAAGTAGGTTATGGTTTACTTTATAGTGAGACTTCGATTAGCGAAGCTCATGTTTAGATGATATTGTCAGGGAATGCATGTCAACCTTCGGGTATGAAGTGGGGTTGGATATTGTCTTAGGTTGGGCTGTGTGACTTGGGAGCTAGCCACCACATTGCGTTGTTGACTTAGCTTGTTCTATTTACTTATTAGCTCGTTGCCACGTTGAGACATCGGATATTAGTGATTAGAGATATATTATGGCTATGATACTGCGGTACTTCACTTGATTGATATTAAGATGAGTATAGTGATTCCATTATAGCTTATTGTGTAGCCTTATTATTGATATTACTTGTTTGCCATGTGTGGTACTTTTGATATTGATTTGATTATTGACACTGAACTCATACATTGCAAGCATTCTCATCCTTCATAATATATTATTGATACATTGATGATATACAAGGAAATACTGTAATGAGTGTTACACCCCTCGTTTTCGTAGTGGTAGAACTTATGATTTCCTAGTTGGGTAGGCCTTGGAAATTGAGACCCAAGCCTGGGTTTTGGAGATAGAAAGTATCCTACCCCGTGTGTAATGATACCAGCAGTTATTCCTGGTGATTTACAGGATTAGAAGTTGAACGAATCGAATCGACGTGATTTGAACTGAATTGGAAAAGTCTACAGACACCAGTCACTATCGCCGGGTCGTCGAACCTATCTATGGGCCGTCGTTGTGTGGCGTCGACAGGGTTTCACAGCCCTGCATTCTGCAGGCGCAGGTCGATGAGCACATTGATGGACCGTCGACACGTCGACGGGTCGTCGACCCGCTCGTCGAACCGGACCACTGAAGCAGTTAATTCTTCAAGTATAAATATATGGTTCACGACTTCATTTCATATTTTCCTCCTTCCAAAAATCAGAAAAACACTAATACATTCTCTTCCAATATTTTCTATCACATTAGTGAAGATTTGACAAGACTCGGACCCCGTAAACCCGAGATGGTGAAGAAAAAAGGTTGCTTCTAGGGTTTCCTCAAGTTGTGGAGCTTAGGGAATTAAAGTGAAGTGATTCTTGGGATTCTTGACCCCTCAAGATATGTAAATGATCTCTACCTTTGTAGTTAAGTTAAGTATCAAGAGTTTTAATGATTCTAAGTCAAGAGGGGGTAGTTGTGAAAGTGGTAAGTGACGAAAGATAAAATAGTAACTTAGGGTTATTTTAAGAGATGATTGGGAATGGATTGGAATATATTTTGATATATAAGTGTTGTTATTGTTGTTATGGTTGGTATTAAAGTGAATGAGAAGTTGAAGAGTTGTTAAGCTTATGAGAGAAATGTTGTTCATGACTCGTTAAGCTCTCTATGCATATAAAGGAGGTTAGCAAGTGAAGTACCTAGTCTAATGAAGGTCTTTGTTGTCTTAATTGTAGACTTACAAGTCGAGAAGTAGGAGTTGGACGATTTGATATACGTCAAGGTATGTTAAGGCTATTCTTACCTTCTTTTTAGCATGATCCTATGATGTGATCCAACAAGCGAGTAAGCGAGATTTCATATTACTCTACTCTTAGAAGTATAGGAGTATTTCAGTCCTTGATGTTCATGTACCCACTTTATGATTATTCCTTCTGTTCATGGGTCCAGTTTTATGTATACAGTTATTCATGCATTACATTCATTTATATATATATATATATATATATATATATATATATATATATATATATATATATATGCCGACCCGTGACCGTAAGGCGTTATATACGCAAGTATTATATGTATATGGGGTATGGAAAGGAGCAGGCATTATAGATGCATTACCACCTGATCAGCCGGTGTACTATTATGATGATATGAGAATCAGGCTGTAAGTATCGCAGCAATGTACATGATGATGGTCGCAGAGAGGCCGATATGATATGAGAAAAGAGACAGGCGTTATATACGCGCATATATCAGGCGTTATATACGCACCTATATACAGATGTATGACCTTCATTGATAGGCACGAGCATGCATATTATGCGCCCACAGAGGCATTGTTAGATATACAGATTCATGCAGATACTAGTTCATACAAGTACATGCAGATACTAGTTCATACAAGTACATGCAGTCAGTCAATTCAGCTTATGAGTTCAGATCTTATCCATGATTCCCATGTGTATATATATATATGATGTTGCTCTTATGCTTTATATGCTTAGTACATTATCCGTACTGACTCCCCGTTGCTCGGGGGGGGGCGCGTTCATGCCCGCAGGTACAGGGAGACAGACAGGTGGTCCAGCTCAGTAGGACCTCTAGATTTAGCCGGTTAGTCGCACGCTCCATTCGATCGGAGCTACGGTCGTTTTAGTATGCCCCTTTTGAGATGTGTATGCATATGGGTATGACGGAGCCTGTCCCGTCCTTTCTACGGCTTTTATTCCAATAGAGGTCTGTAGACAGTTGTATGTATTAGTCGGACGATGTAGCCTTGTCGGCCTCTATTCTTTTGTGTACGGATATGTAGCGACCTAGCTGGCTTGCACTGTTCTTCCGCATGATTGTGTATATATGTATGCAGATTTTACAGAGTTTTGAGGTTTCCTTTTTATGAGATTAGTTGTGCCATTCATGGGCCTTTGATGTTCAGTATATTTCAGATACGAGTATAGGGGTGTTTGGTCGCTAGAGGTCAGACCCCCGTCACGGCTCATCGGTTGGGTCATGACAGAAGTGGTATGAGAGCAGTTCCGTCCTAGGGTTGTCTACGGACCGTGTCCAGTAAAGTCTTGTTTATGGGCGCGTTGTGCACCACACTTATAAACAGGAGGCTACAGGACATTTAGGATGATGTCATTCTTTCCCTCCTAGATTGTGCGATAGAGCCATGTGTTAGGCGTTCGCTTTCTGATAAATTGTTATGATTTCAGCGATGCCTCCCAAGAAAGCTACAGCTGCCCAGAAGGGAAAGAAAGCCACAGGTGAGGCCACTAGCCGTACTCGACAGGCCACTAGAGCCCAGGATGCGATTCAGAGTGAGGGGCCATCTGAGACATCGCATACACCGCCTCCAGCCCCTGCCCCAGTTTCTCAGCCGGATGCACCGGGCCAGGATATGCGAGATGCTATACGGTTGTTGACCAGATTAGTAGCCGCCCAGGCTCAGCGACAGGGAGTCGGTGTTGACCAGGCAGATGGGACTGGTAGTTCGAGGGTTAATACCTTCCTTGGGTTAGGTCCTCCAGAGTTTTTCGTGGTAAAGCAGAATATGAACCCTCAAGATTTCATTGATGATATGCAGAGGACTTTGAGGGTTATGCATGCGGATGAGGTCGAGTCCGTAGAGTTGGCTTCGTATAGGCTGCGTGATATTGTAGTACAGTGGTATCAGACTCTAGAGTTATCTAAGGGAGAGAATGCCCCTCTAGCTGTGTGGCGCGAGTTCGCAGATGCTTTTATCCGCCATTATTGGCCTCCTGAGGTCAGGCGAGCCTGAGCAGATAGATTCTTACGTATTGAGCAGGGCAGTATGAGTGTCCAGGAGTATTGCGTGTATTTTGATTCTATGGCCACGTATGCTTCAGCCATGGTGGCTGAGATGGAGGATAGAGTTCATCGTTTTGTGGCAAGTCTAGGGCCACATTTGCTTGATGCTTGTACGACTGCCACATTACAGCCAGGCATGGATATCTCCGGTATACAGGCATATGCGTAGAATTTGGAAAATCGCAAGCTCCAGAGGAGGACAGATCGTGATCGTGACCGGGGCCATGGTAAGAGGTCCAGATCTTTTGATAGTGGGGGTGAGTTTAGAGGAGGACAGAGACAGCAGCATCCCCGATATCCTTTCCATTCAGCAGGGAGTGCATCTCCGCGGTTTCCAGGTCCGAGATTTGACCGGTCTCCTTATTCCGGAGCAGGCCAGAGTTCTAGAGCATCAGGCTCTCAGTACAGACCAGAGTCAGGCCAGATGAGACCCCCTTTGCCGCGATGTGCCCAGTGTGGCAAGTTACACGCCGGTCAGTGTCGACTGGGATCAGATGGTTGTTATGCTTATGGCCGCCTAGGGCCACGAGGGGAGAGGAGTGCCCGATGAGGATTGGTACGGTATGGTTCGGCCTACGGGGTGTGTGTGGGCGGCTCTTTTTCGTAGTGCGCCCTTCAAGGCAAGTTTTCGGATGCCGCCGGCGGGCGAGGTAGGGAGGAGTGGAGCGCCCGGCTCGAGCGGTCCTCGGCACCGCTGTGTGCATTGGGCGGTAGAGACGGACCGCGAGACGTCTCCTGATGTTGTTACAGATATATTATCGATTTCCTCCCATGATGTTTATGCACCGATCGATCCAGGTTCCACCTTATCATATGTTACACCATTTGTTGCCAGCAAGTTTAGGGTAGAGCCTAAGTTGATCAAACCTTTCGAGGTGTCCACGCCAGTTGGTGATCCGGTTATAGCTAGGCGAGTATACCGGGACTGTGTTGTTATAGTTTATGATCGCCACACCATGGCAGATTTGATTGAGTTTGATATGATTGATTTTTATATTATTATGGGCATGGACTGGTTAGCTTCTTGTTATGCTAATGTCAATTGTAGAGCAAAGATGGTTTGATTTCAGTTTCCAGGCGAGCCAGTCCTAGAGTGGAAGAGCAATGCTACTTCACCTAGAGGTAGATTTATTTCCTACCTTAAGGCAGAGAAGATGATCAGAAAAGGGTATGTTTTTCATCTAGTTCGAGTTCAAGATGTGCAAGCAGAGTCGCCGACTCTTCAGTCCGTCCCTGTGGTTAATGAATTCCCAGAAGTGTTTCCAGATGAGCTTCCAGGCATTCCCCCAGAGAGGGAGATCGATTTTGCTATTGACCTATTGCCAGACACCCAGCCAATATCTATTCCTCCTTATAGGATGGCACCTACGGAGTTGAAGGAATTGAAGGAGCAGTTGAAAAATTTGCTCGAGAAGGGCTTTATCAAGCCTAGTACATCACCGTAGGGAGCGCCGGTGTTATTTGTGAAGAAGAAGGATGGTTCCTTGCGAATGTGTATTGACTATAGGCAATTGAATAAAGTGACTGTAAAGAATAAGTATCCGCTTCCGAGGATTGATGATTTATTTGATCAGTTGCAAGGCGCCAAGTATTTCTCGAAGATAGACTTGAGGTCAGGATACCACCAGGTTAGAGTGAAGGAAGGAGACATTCCGAAGACAGCATTCCGGACTAGATATGGCCATTATGAATTCCGTGTTATGTCGTTCGGGCTAACTAATGCCCCAGCCGTATTCATGGATTTGATGAATCGTGTATTCAGACCCTTTCTAGATTTGTTCGTAATTGTGTTTATAGATGATATTTTGGTTTATTCGCCGTCAGAGGCCGATCATGCAGAACATCTATGGACAGTGCTTGGAATTCTTCGAGGTAAAGAGTGGTATGCCAAGTTTTCTAAGTGTGAGTTCTGGTTGAACTCTGTGGCATTTCTGGGTCACATTATTTCAGAGGAAGGCGTTAGGGTGGATGCCCAAAAGATTGAGGCTATGAAGAATTGGCCAAGGCCCACGGCACCAACGGAGATACGTAGTTTCTTAGGCTTGGCAGGTTATTATAGAAGGTTTGTAGAAGGATTTTCCTCTCTTTCAGCCCCATTGACCAAATTGACTCAGAAATCAGCTAAGTTCCAATGGACAGATGCTTGTGAGCAGAGTTTTCAGACATTGAAGGATAAGCTAACTTCAGCACCAGTTTTGACTCTTTCAGAAGGAGCAGATGGCTATGTGGTATATTGTGATGCTTCAGGTGTTCGATTGGGCTGTGTGTTGATGCAGCACGGTAAGGTTGTCGCTTATGCTTCTAGACAGTTGAAGAAGCACGAGAAGAACTATCCAACCCATGATCTTGAGTTAGCGGCAGTGATTCATGCTTTGAAGATATGGAGGCACTACTTATGCGGTGTCCATGTTGATATCTATACTGATCATAAGAGTCTCCAGTACATCTTTACGCAGAAGGATTTGAACTTGCGTCAGAGGCGATGGTTGGAGAGGTTAAAAGATTATGATGTGGATATTCTGTATTATCCCAGGAAGGCTATTGTAGTAGCCGATGCCCTCAGTCGTAAATCTATGGGTAGCTTGTCATACATGCCAGCGAAAAGAGAGATAGTCCATGAGGTTCATCGATTAGCTAGCCTCGGAGTTCGATTGATAGATTCAGGTAATGCAGGGGTCACTGTTCAAGACACAGCGGTATCATCCCTGATAGTTGACATAAAGGAGCGTCAGTATGAAGATCCTGCTCTAGTTCATTACCGAGATACGACCTCGAAAGAAAAGACACACCTTTGTGATCACAAGTGATGGAGTACTCGATATCGAGGTAGATTGTGTGTCCCTAGTGTTGCGGACTACTCATCAGATTATGGGAGAGGCACATTACTCTAAGCGCTATTCTATTCATCCAGGATTAACAAAGATGTACCATGATCTCAAGGAAGTTTATTGGTGGGATGGTATGAAAAGAGATATAGCAGAATTTGTCGCTCAGTGTTCGAATTATCAGTAGGTCAAAATAGAACACCAGAAGCCTGGAGGTCTATTGCAAGCTATAGAGATCCCAACATGGAAGTGGGAGGTAATTAATATGGACTTCATTACAGGGTTGCCTCGTACTCAGCGGAAGTGTGATTCGATATGGGTTATAGTTGATAGGCTCACAAAGTCAGCTCACTTTCTACTTGTCAGAACTACTTATGCAGCCAAGGATTATGCGAGGCTTTATCTTAAGGAAATTATACGACTCCATGGTGTTCCTCCAGCCATTATTTCACATAGGGGAGCACAAATTCACAATCCGAATTCTAGAAGTCATTTCTTTTGGGGACTCGGTGAGTCTTATGTCACGAACAAATCCCGTTGCACTAGTGCCCGAGCCGAGCATCCGGGACGTATACCTAGCACGTAACTTCAAAACATGACGAACATGCTCAATATTTATAACAAAAGCCGATAAGGCCAAATTTCCCGGCTCAATAATTTCCAGAAAATTTCGGCGGTTTTATGGACTAACCCAAAATAACCCCGCACACAAATACCAACAAAGGCCACACGGGGCCAACGGCCATATATGCACGTGCGGACGGCCGCCGGCGACAAATACCGTCAAAATATCACCACCACACACGCCGCGCGGAAAATATCCCGGTGACAATACAAACATAATCATATGAAAGTAGGCACGACCCACATACTATGTCCACATACCCTAGACAAAAGGAGAGAATCACATGCTCGTACGGGGCCCCCGCCGTACTCGGCAAGTAACCCAAATATACACAAAATATACATAACAAAGTTATATACCAAAAGCAAGCCCGAATCAAAAGGAGCAGTCCAATAGGATAATCAAAACAAGGATCATTTGAAACGCCTCTTATCGAGTTCGACGAAATACTAAGTATATAAAGCACATATCGATTATCGGGTATTCAAATGTTAAACTTCGTGTCAAATCATATATATATACATAATGCAAACGAAATCATGCAAACGCTTTCAAGAACGTGGTCGCCGGCTCCGAAAGCCTTATAACACAAAAGGACACAGTCACTATGAGCGTTATGGCATCATTTACAAGCATATCAATGCCAACCCGTTACCATGTGGCAAGTTCGAGAACGTTCACAAGTACGGCCGAATTATGATGGTTTCATATAAGGCACGGGTGAGCATACAAATGCAAAATATGTTTCAAAATGGCCTTTCAAAACATAATGATATCATAAATCATTTCTTAGCATAAAATAATCGAATACTTAGTCAATACGAATATTCATTTCACAAAATGAGAGTATGGCTCAAAACGTAGATTAAGGTATCTTAACATTCAAAACATTAGCCTTAAGGAGGCTCAATCCGAAGATTTCATATCGAACTTTATTCAAAAAGAGTTTGAATAAGACCGCTAGGGCATCTCGAGTAAGGCCCACCAACGGGTCGCGAGATAATTTACGGAACAATTAGAGGCCAAAGGATCATACATAATGATTCTTTTCCATACCCGATCACATTTCGATAGGTTTCGGACTTTAGATTACATTACCATTAAGCCAAAATAGAGCCTTTAAGCTTACTTGAATTGAATGAAAAGTAGGTTTTTGTTGATCGGGTTTCGAGGAGCGTTGTTCCGAGGTTCCAATATTCACCTAGCATACTAAGACATTGCCTAACGAAGAAGTAGGAAGATCCTTAGATACGTCGTATGCTCACCCAAAACGTTAACGATCCCGTTTCATAAATTCAGAAACTACATTAAATGGTCAAAGCTACAATTAGAGGTTTGAAAGAAAAATTTTATTAAATAAATTTCTCTTATACACATAACCTCCGAGACTTAGCTCGGCTCCGTACATAACAACAACAACAATCCATAATATCACAACATCGCCATTCACAACAAAATCGTTCTAACGTTAATATTCTCTCTTTTTACATAAACTAACAACTTTCATCCAAACTTCACAATATCGAACTAACATCAACGTTATCGTATTCATTTACTTACTTCAAGTCATTCAAACACATTCTAATAGTAGTCCAAGCAACATACATAAATTCAAATAATATGGCACCTTGTATTGAATCCCAGATCCTTCAACGAAGCATTGTTTCACTCCAAATTTACTAGAAACAACCATAAGCCACATTTAAAGTCTTCATATCATAATTATACAATGATATACACAATATGCCAAAATCATACATTTTCCATAATAATCCATAACCATTTTCAATCGCTAATTCGATTCGTTAAACATTCATTTACGTCATAAATACCACAACAACGCAACTAGCAAACCAAACAAACTTGAATTCACCCCTTCAATTTCCATGTAACCCGGCCAAACATGGCCTTCACACACACATGCATATTTATACACACACCAAACCACGGAATTGTCCTATTTCCAATCCTTATCATATCCATACAACTTCCATAACACAAGAATGGAAAAATTCACCTTTTCTTGTTGTTACGCCGCAAACGTCGCTCTTCCGCCAAACCAATTATATCAAGTTGGAGAGCGTCTTGCGTACTCTACAAATATGTGAAAATCAAGATTTTTGGATTAGAAACAAAGCAAGAAAAATTTTGTTTGGTTGGGGGCTGTTCAGCCGAATTGGCTGGTCTTTAAGTTTTTTTTTTGTTCTATACTTTTCTTGAAAATTCTATGGTCAAGTCTTGCATATATATCATTTAAAGTCATTGGTGGGATGGTATGAAAGATTACTAAAATTTGTCGCTTAGACCATGCCATAATGGAACACACCAAGTTTTTTCAAATTTTTACTTTGCCCAATTCGGCGAAAAGTGTGATTCGGAATTTCCGAGAATTTCAAAATTCACTTTCGGCCTTATGCCGAGGTCTTTCGCTTTTTATTTCATAACCAACATTTCAACTATTATCGCAACGCACAAGTCTTAATTATTTCCGTCGATTATGCAAGAACGGACATAACGCCTGTAGCACCGTATTCCACCTCCGGACGGATGGACAAGCGAGCGTACTACACATAGACCTTGAGGATATGCTCGAGCTTGGTGCTTGACTTTCGGGGCGGTTGGAGGATCATTTTGCCTCTTATCGAGTTGTATAACAACGGTTACCGTTTCGGTATTCAAATGGCTCCTTATAAAGCCTTATATGGGCGGAGGTGTAGATCGCCTATAGGATGGTTTGATATTAGGGAGAATCTCTTTTAATTCGAAAATTGAAGGTAATTAGAGAGAGATTGCTAATAGCCCGAACGATTATGCGGATAATCGGCGACGTAAGCTAGAGTTCAAAATGGGCGGCGGGTGTTCTGAAAGTTTCGCCTATGAAGGAGTGATGAGGTTTGGTAAGAAGGTAAGGCCGACCCTCGATATATTGGGCCATATAAGATCATTCGTGTAGACGGTGGCATATGAACTAGAATTTCCTTCGAGTTAGAATCGGTACATGGTATCAATGCTTTGTAGTGTATCGAGATCCTTCAAAAAGTTGTACCGGTGAATGATATCCGGTACGAAGAGGTTCCGGTGGCTATATTGGACGAGGCGGGTTCGTCGGTTGCGGACCAAAGATGTAGCCTCCGTCAAAGTCTTGTGGAGGAATAAGAATGTTGAAGAAGTGACTTGGGAAGCCAAGTACCGCATTTGTTCCCGAGTTGCGATTGGAGACATCACTTTCCCGAGTATTGTTTTCATTTCAATTATCGCAATTTGGTCGTGTGAGGCCATGGTAATGTGTGTTGCAGTGTGTGGCCCTATGAGGCATTATTTTGGGTTGTTGTGTACAGGACGGATTGATATAAGTACAGGGAAACTCTTTCGAAAATTTTTAAAACCCAGGATTGTTCGAACATTCGAGGACGAATGCTCGAAAGAATGTTACACCCCTCGTTTTCGTAGTGGTAGAACTTATGATTCCCTAGTTGGGTAGGCCTTGGGATTGAGACCCGAGCAGGAGTTTTGGAGATAGAAAGTGTCCTATCCCGTGTGTAATGCTACCGACGTATTCCCATGATTTACGGATTAGAAGTTGAACGAATCGAATCGACACGATCCGGCCGGAATTGGAAAAGTTTGTAGACACCGATCACGCACGGGTCGTCGAACACATCGACGGTCCATCGTTGTGAGCGTCGATAGGGTTCCGCACGCGTTACTGCAAGACGCGGCGTCGACGAGCACGCCGAAGGACCGTTGACACATCGACGGGTCATTGACCCGCTCGTCGAATCGGACCACTGAAGCGGTTAATTCTCCAAGTATAAATATGTAGGTCACGATTTCATTTCATATTTTCCTCCTTCCAAAAATCAGAAAAACCCTAATACATTCTCTCTCAATATTTTCCATCACATTAGTGAAGATTTGACAAAACTCAGACCCCGTAAACCCGAGATGGTGAAGAAGAAAGGTTGCTTTTAGGGTTTCTTCAAGTTGTGGAGCTTAGGGAATTAAAGTGAAGTGATTCTTGGGATTCTTGACCCCTCAAGGTATGTAAATGATTTCTACCTTTGTATTTAAGTTGAGTATCAAGAGTTTTAGTGATTCTAAGTCAAGAGGGGGTAGTTGTGAAAGTGGTAAGTGACGAAAGACAAAATAGTAACTTAGGGTTATTTTAAGAGATGATTGGGAATGGATTGGAATATATTTTGATATATAAGTGTTGTTATTGTTGTTATGGTTGGTATTAAAGTGAATGAGAAGTTGAAGAGTTGTTAAGCTTATGAGAGAAATGTTGTTCATGATTCGTTAAGCTCTTTATACATCTAAAGGAGGTTAGCAAATAAAGTACCTAGACTAATGAAGGTCTATGTTGTCTTAATTGTAGACTTATAAGTCGAGAAGTAGGTGTTGGACGATTTGATATACGTCAAGGTATGTTAAGGCTATCCTTACCTTCTTTTGGCATGATCCTATGATGAAATCCAACAAGCGAGTAAGCGAGATTTCATATTAGTCTACTCTTAAAAGTATAAGAGTATTTCAGTCCTTGATGTTCATGTACCCCCTTTATGATTATTCCTTCTGTTTATGGGTCCAGTTTTATGTATACAGTTATTCATGCAGTACATTCATCTATATATATATATATATGTATGTATATATATATATATATATATATATATATATATATATATATATATATATATATATATACGCAAGTATTATATGTATATAGGGTATGGAAAGGAGCAGGCATTATATACGCATTACCACCTGATCAGCTGGTGCACTATTATGATGATATGAGAATTAGGCTGTAAGTATCGCAGCAATGTACATGATGATGGCCGCAGAGAGGCCGATATGATATAAAAAAAGAGACAGGTGTTATATACGCGCATATATCAGGCGTTATATACGCACCTATATACAGATGTATGACCTTCATTGATAGGCACGAGCATGCATATTATGCGCCCACAGAGGCATTGTTAGATATACAGATTCATGCAGATACTAGTTCATACAAGTACATGCAGTCAGTCAATTCAGCTTATGAGTTCAGATCTTATCCATGATTCCCATGTGTATATATATATGATGTTGCTCTTATGCTTTACATGCTCAGTACATTATCCGTACTGACTCCCCGTTGCTCGGGGGGCTGCGTTCATGCCCGCAGGTACAGGGAGACAGACAGGTGGTCCAGCTCAGTAGGACCTCTAGATTTAGCGATGGTCGATGCGCTCCATTCGATCCGAGCTACGGCCGGTTTTTGGTATGCCCTTTTTGAGATGTGTATGCATATGGGTATTACGGGGCCCTGTCCCGTCCTTTCTACAGCTTTTATTCCAGTAGAGGTCTGTAGACAGTTGTATGTATTAGTCAGATAATGTAGCATTGTCGGCCTTATTCTTTTGTGTACAGTATATGTAGCAGCCTAGCTGGCTTTCACTGCTATTCTGTATGATTGTGTATATATGTATGCAGATTGTACAGAGTTCTGAGGTTTCCTTTTTATGAGATTAGTTGTGCCATTCATGGGCCTTTGATGTTTAGTATATTTCAGATACAAGTATAAGGGTGTTTGGTCGCTAGAGGTCAGACCCCCGTCACGGCTCATCGGTTGGGTCGTGACAATGAGCTGGGCTCAATTGGATGAGAGTGACATGAGGACCGATGTTCGATGTTTATCCCGGAATCGAGCTATAAGTGTTGGTAGCGATTGCTGAGGTTATTGCAGGAATCGTGAAGGTATATGGACTTCGTGGGTCCCCCATGGGTTGTGCTGCCGAGATGTAATGTTCCATCATCGTAGTATATGTGTACGGTGCATATGCATTGCATTCAAACTTTATACGTTATTGTATTGCATTGTATCATTTGGCTTCCTGTGATTTATTGTGATACCATTGTGATATACGAATTCGATGTCGATATACTGAGACTTGGCACAATTGGGCTTAGATGCTATAACATATGTGATGACTCATTGTGCTTATACTTGGCATAGTTGGGCTTAGATGCTATAACATAGGTGATGACTCGTTGTGATAGTATTGTGATGTACTGGTTCCGATTGATTATGGCGAGACTTGGCACAGTTGAGCTTAGATGCTATAACATAGGTGATGACTCGTTATGATACTATTGTGATGTACTGATTCGGATTGATTATGCTGAGACTTGGCACAATTGGTGTCACGACCCAACCCACCATGACTGGCACCTACACTAACTCCTAGTGGGCGAACCAATACTCCTAACCATCCACTCATTCAAAGTCCATTTTTATTTATCCAATTCATAACAAAATAAACGCAACATAAATCAAAAGTAGTCATGCCATAAAACAATAATGTAAATATGAAAGTTCTAACTATTACAACCCCAAAATCTGAAAGTCACAGTACAAGGACTTTAATCCAAAACATGTCTAAGGAATTCATACTGTCTGAAATAAATAAACATCAATGTCTGGAATGGAAATAGACATTAGATAAGGAAGATCTTCGGGCGGCCTGGCATGGATAGAAGCTCACCATCAATCTGTCAAAGAAATGGCCTCAAGCTAAATATGAGGTTGGATAATAGTCTCTGGATCACAATCTACACTCAATAGAATGCAGCAAGGTAATATCAGTACAACACTATGTACCGGTAGATATCATAAGCCGACTAAGATTAGTATCATGCATGAATCATAAAATCAATAAAATAGACAGACTAGTCAACAACACTTATTCAAAAGCCAACACCAAGTCAATCGATGATATTAACAAATCAAGTCCACCAATGATGCTCACAATCAAGTCAAACAATGATTTTAATAATCAAATTAAGGAGAGCAAGCAATGGAATAAACCTCCCAACACATTCTGACTCACTCAGCCACTGATCACTCATGTACATACATGCTAATTGGTGTCTTTGCCCAATAGCTATGACCTGCAGGGTACCCATGGTGTCCATGTACCACTCGTTCCCGAATGAACCTCGGACCACGAGCTCACAACTATGCCACATCCTCACCCCCTGTCAAATGTGCCTTTCATATCTAGGCCACATCCTCACCACCTTTTCATATATATATATATATATATATATATATATATATATATATATATATATATATATATATATTGTCGCATCACTTTCAATGACCGATTATCGAGTAGCATCTCAATTTCATCAAGAAGATCATATTAACTTCTCACCACAAATGTCATCAAAACATAGATCACAACACATCGAATAATGGCCTTAAGCACACATTATCACTCAAACAATAACATATAGGAATTTCAACCACACATTATGCTTGAAGACTAGACATGCTTTCTCCTATCAATCTCATAACGCATACAATCAACTAATCAAAGTCTAATTCAAGTAGATCGTAACCTCTACCAATCGAATCACTCGCTATAGCAATCCCCTTCCGTAATGCCTCGACAATGCAATTAAGATGCTAATCACTCTAGCTATAGCAATCCCATTTTTATGAAACCCTAAGTCTCAATTCACTTAGTTCCATTTTTATGAAACCCTCTCTAATGGTTCAATTCTTGATTAGAAAATGATAACCCAAGCCTTTAGATGATTTTCACACAATAATATTGATAACCCACCGACTATTGAAGGTCTATTAAGTTCTAGGGTAACTATTCTCACTTCACCATTGTAGACCCATTAGAATGATGACAATCTTAGAGGTGAAAGCGTAATGAGTGAAGAGATGGTTGAGACTTACCTCTCAAGGATATTCTTGCCCTAGCTTTAGAATTTCTCCCTAGGTGCTCTTTGGAAACTGTGTTGGAGTTTTATGAATAAAGAATTCGAAACTAAGTGTTTAAAACCCAAGATTCTGTGCCCGTCGACCGCTGCAGCGGTCATTCCGTCGCTGCAACCAAAATCGTTCCTCTACTATGGCAGGCATGATTCCGCTCTAGCGCCAGCGCTACGGTAGTCCAGTGCCTGCCATAGCAGACACACCCAAGTCCCGTCTAACTATGGCGGCGAGAGGTCTACCGCTATAGCGGTACATCGCCGCTGCAGTGGTGCCACTGAAATAGTGAGCTAGCTAGTTTTCCCAGTTTTTTCTCTCTACCAACCAACACTTCATCCGGGGCCTCACAAACAAAAACAAAATAAGCACATTAATGTAAAAACACCATACGGACTTACCTGTGGCCTCGAAATTCCTAACGAAGATCTAATTTTCTACGTCACCCCCCCCCCAATGGACTCAACACAACCAAGCAATAATCACAAATAAACCAAGTTTTCAGTTCTTAGACTTCTATATTTGAGTTTCTATTAGCTCGTTCTACCCTTGGAAGGATTCTATTTGGTGGGGTGGTCCTAGACTTTTCATAATGAACAGGAGGATCGTTACATCAGATACCAATTAAAACACTGTTCGTCCTCAAACGGTCAAGGATGAGGAATTTAGAAAAAGGTACCTGTCACGGTAAAAAACTGAGGATACTTGCTATGTATATTCGACTCTGTTTCCCAAGTAGCTTCCTCAACTGGGCGATTCTTCCACTGAACTTTCACGGAGGCTATTTTCTTCGACCTCAACTTACGAACGTATCTATCTACGATAGCAATAGGCTCTTCCTCATACGTCAAGTTCTCATCTAGTAAAATCGAATCCCAATAGATTATGTATGGACCATCGCCATGATACTTTTTCAACATCAAAATGTGAAATACCGGACGAACGCCTGATAAGCCCGGAGGTAAAGCCAACTCATAAGCTACCTCCCCCACACGCTTGAGAATCTCAAATGGCCTAATGAATCTCGGGCTGAGCTTGCCCCTCTTCCCAAACCTCATCACACCCTTCATAGGTGAAACTTTCAACAAGACTTGCTCTCCCTCCTTAAACTCAAGATCTCAGACCTTTCGATCCGCATACTCCTTTTGCCCACTCTGTGCTGCCAAAAGCTTAGCTTGAATCACCTTCACCTTCTCTAAGGATTCTCTCAGAAGGTCCGTACTCCAAGGTCCCACCTCAAACGTATGGAACCAGCCAATAGGGGACCTACACCTCCTCCCATACAACGTTTCAAATAGAGTCATGTCGATGCTCGAGTGGTAGCTATTATTATATGCGAACTCAGCCAATAGTAAGAACTTATCCCAATGACCATCAAAAACTATCACACAAACCCGAAGCATATCCTTAAGAACCTGAATAGTCCGCTCGAACTGCCCGTTAGTCAGAGGGTGAAAAGCTGTACTAAGGTCCAATCTAGTACTCAATTCCTCATGCAAATGCTTTTAAAATCGAGATGTAAACATTATGCCCCTGTCGGACATGATGGAAATAGGAACCTCATATAGTCTAATAACCTCAGGAATGTAGATCTTGGCTAATTTCTCAGCGTCATAAGTTATTCGAACCAGAATAAAGTGAGTAAACTTAGTCAACCTGTCGACAATAACCCATATAGAATCAAACTTTCCCAACGTCTTCGGAAGACCAACTACGATATCCATAGCTATTATTTCCTACTTCCATTCAGGAATGGGCATCCTCTGAAGTGTACCTCCAGGTTTCTGATGTTCATACTTCACCTGCTAGCAAATCAAAGATTGAGCAACAAACTCCACTATGTCACGCTTTATCTTGGCCCGCCAGTAATGTTGCCTCAGGTCTCGATACATCTTAGTAGCGCCAGGATGAATGGAATACCTCGAGCTGTGAGCCTCTACTAAAATAGTCTTGATCAAATTACCCACACATGGCACGCAAACTCACCCCTTAATCCGCAACACACCCTTTCCATCGATCACGGCCTCTTTGGCCTCACCACGCAACACTTTATCACGGATTTTACACAACTTAGTATCCTTAAACTGCTTAGGCTTAATCTGCTCCAGAAATGATGACCGAGCTTTAATACAAGCCAACACTCTGCCTGTGCTAGAAATATCCAGCCTCATAAAGCTGTTAGCCAGAGTCTGAACCTCTCTAGCTAACGGACTCTCCGAAGAGATCAAACGAACCAGATTTCCTATACTAGCTGACTTCCTGCTCAACGCGTCGGCCTCCACATTTGCCTTACCAGGATAATACAGAATAGTGATGTCATAATCCTTTAGCAGCACCATCCATCTCCTCTGCCTAGAGCTCAGATCCCTCTTGGTGAACATGCTGCAAGCTGCGATGATCAGTGTACACCTCACAATGGATACCATACAAGTAGTGCCTCCAGATTTTAAGCGCAAACACCACTACTGCCAATTCTAAGTCATGAGTAGGATAGTTCTTCTCATGCACTTTCAACTGCCTAGAAGCGTAAGCAATCACCTTATTTTCCTGTATCAAAACAGCACCCAAACCAGAGCGTGAAGCATCACAATAAACAACAAAACTCTTACCCTCCACAGGCAAGGCTAGAATAAGGGTTGTCATCAACAAGGTCTTGAGATTTTGAAGGCTCTCTTCACACTCGTCGGACCACTGAAACGGTACCTCATTCTGAGTCAAATGGGTCAAATAAGAAGCAATAGAGGCAAACCCTTTCACTAACCGATGATAATAGCTAGCCAGACCCACGAAACTACGGATTTCAATCACTGATGTGGGCCTAGCCTTTTCCCTGACTGCCTGAATTTTCTGCGAATCAACTATAATACCCTCCTTCGAAACTACATGCCCCAAGAAGGACACAGAAGACAACCAAAATTCACACTTGGAGAACTTAGCATAGAGCTTCTTGTCCCGCAATACCCCAGGAGCAATCCTCAAGTGTTTCTCATGCTCCTCCCTAATTCTAGGATACACCAGGATATCATCAATGAACACTATCACAAAGTAAATCAAATAGGGCTTAAACACACTGTTCATCAAATTCATGAATGCAGTTGGGGCATTAGTGTTATATCCGGCATTTTTGCGTATTTGGAAAATTTGGGAATAACCTTGACTTGTAAGGAATAAGGTCATGTTTGGATTTTACTTAATGTGTGTATGCCGGTTATGGAAGTATGGGTGCGGAGATATTAGAGGTTTAAGGACAAGATTGGAATTTTGAAAATTAGTTTCGGGAATTACAAAACAAGATTTTAATCCATTGGGCTCAAAAGAATAAAATGAAAATTGAAGCCCAAAGAGAGGAGGTGGCCGGCCAACCTAAGGCCCAAACCCACCAAAATTTATAAATTTTCCATGTGCCAAACATGTGACTAATCAAGGGGGTATATATATATATATATATATATATATATATATATATATATATATATATATATATATATGTGTGTGTGTGTGCGTGTGTGTTCATCTCTAGAATTCTCAAGAAATCAAACTAATCAAGGAAAGAAAAAAAGGGGGAGGGCCGTCGGGGCATAGAAAGAAAAAAAAAAAAAAAGGGGAGAAAAATTAAAATTTCCTAGCCTTCAATCTTGGTCCAAAATTGTAATTCTCTTGTATTCTTATTAAGCTCAAGGTCCTCTTCAAGGCGGTATAATTTTTAAGGCAAGGAAGTGCTTGTGTTGGCAAGGAGAAATTATTGGAAAAGGGTAAGAATTTCATATTTTTATTATGTTATAGAAGGTTATATATATGTTATGGTATGTAGAATTGAATGAAAAAGCATGGAATTGTGAGTTGTGTGTGTGCAAGCCGTGTGTGTGTATGTAAGCATGTAGCCGTGGGTGTGTAGTTGAATTGATGTTGAATTCTGTATTGTATTTTAGTTGTGGTTATTGTGGAATTTGAATCGAAAGTGAAAGTTGAATAAATTTAGTTGAAGTTGGAAGTAGTGGATCATGGCCGTGTAGTGCCATAGGTGAAGGGGAGATGAATAAATATTATTTAGTATGTTAATTGTGTTGTTGGAGTCTTGTGATGAAAATGGAAGGCTAATGGTCTTAGTTGGCATGAGAAAATTGTTGTTAAGTTGTTGTCGGAAAGTATGTGATTTTATTATAGTTTATGTAATTATGGAAATGAAATTGTAAGATGTAAATTATGATGGTTGTTAATGGAATTGAAAGGTAAAAATATGTTACGGAAGTTTATGTTGAAAATTAGGAGTGTTGGATGAATTATGGCTTTGGTGGAAAGTTTGTATATTTCGTATATCTTGAGAATATGTTGTAGAAATGCTATGAAATGCTTCCGAATTATATTGTAATGACCTTGATTAGTAGTGAATGAGAGCATGTTGGTATTGATTTGAGAGTGTGAAGTCGAAATGAGAATTTTTGTATTATGTCGGAAAGTAGACTAATTGTGTTATATTGTGATTTGTGGTGATTGTTATTGTTGTTGGGTTGTTGTTGATTGTTCTGGCCGAGTTGAATTCTCGGGGATGCTATATGTATAGGGGAGATGCTGCTCAAATTTTTGTAGAAAGGTATACGTTAAGGTTCAAGTTCTAAAGGCTTAAATGCTAATTAGTAACAACAATGACCATTAGAGATTTGTGACGAAACGGAATCGAAATCGACGAGCGTAAAGCATAAACAAGGTATGTAAAGTCTTGCCCTTCATTCATTGGCATGTTCTAAACATAATAGGCTCCGGACGCGAGCCTTAGATGCGACCCTATTCGGAAAACCCGAGATTGAAATTTGTTCAAATTCGTTCCGGAAGATTGAACTAGTTTCTTACCAATTGCTGCCAAAGTGACCTATAGGTATGCAACTGTCATAAATAAGGTCGGAATGTCCTAGAACTATCGTAGATGACCCTACAAGACCTATGACCCACAATTTACGTTTGCTACCTCGGTTCGGCCCAAGCTGGGCCCATAAAACTTCTGATACCTTCTATATGGCTCCAATTAACTCATTTCTGTCCGAAATTCACAGGTAACTTTTTATTATTATTCTATCGGCTAGATGAAAAGTGTTATGGCTATATTTATGAGTCGTGTAATATATTGTGACATTTGGAACGATTCTGGATATTTTATTCTGATGTAATCTGTCGTGCCATCCCAAATGATATATATGCGTATATTATGAATATTGCCCGATTATTTCGATTTGACCCACCGTTTGGCCTACTTCAGTTTTATTGAGTCTGTATAATAATGCGTATGCATATGGTTTCTCATTAACTGTTTCGGAATGCCTCAATGCTTCCTTGGCCGTGCCCGAGCTGTGTTATTATTCGTGCACATTCCATCGCATTGTTCACCGCGTCCTCGGTGTGCGGGCCGGGTTCGTTTACATCCGTATATGATCCGATGATGTGATGGTATGGGGATGGCGGCCGATGGCATATGATCTCGATCCGTTCGTCCACCGCGTCCCGTACTAAGGGCCGGATGCATTTACGCGTCCCTTACTAAAGCGGCGGGATCTGATATATATGTTATTTGTATCTGTATATGCTTATGATTCTGCATGCATGATTCTGTCTGGCACACATCTGTACGTCTCGATCCGGATTATGACTGTCACACTTTTGGAAAGATCCGACTCGGCATCGGTTCTCGTCTCCGTACTTCTCCGTACGTCCGATTCGGATTACGATTCGATCCGCCATACTTTTGTACCTCGACTCCTTTATGATTGTGACCACACTCGTACTCGATCCGTGTTATGATTACGCGTCACCATACTACGTTCCCCTGATTCATATTATGACTCCGACTGCCTATACTCTGTACTCACCATATATACACTTATATTTCTGCATTTCTGATTCAGAATATGATTATTTTGGTTACATATCTGCTTTACATACTTGGCAGACATTTCCGCATCGACCCTCCGTTCTTCGGGGTCGCAAGCATGCCCGCAGTACCGACGCACCGCGTGATACGCCACCGGTCTAGGGTATTTGTTTGTGCCGTCCGAAGCAGCTCCTTTGATCGTGAGTTTATATTTTGGTATATATTTTCTCGCATATTTACATGCTCGTACATATGGTCATTTGGGTACGGCGGGGGCCCGTCCCGTCCTCTCGATTCTCCGTTATGTATGTATGTTGGGAGGCCCATGCATACGTGTGTGGGCCGCGGGTTGTCACCGTGCAGTAGGTATGTCCGAGTTCGCGACTACGTCATTTCCTAATAGCCTTAACGGCTGTGTGTAAATCTATGTACGTGTATACTTATATACGATGTATGCTATATACGTATGGATCCGTGTATATCTAATGCTGATTAACCGGTTAGTACG
Source organism: Lycium ferocissimum (assembly GCF_029784015.1). Classification (NCBI taxonomy): domain Eukaryota; kingdom Viridiplantae; phylum Streptophyta; class Magnoliopsida; order Solanales; family Solanaceae; genus Lycium; species Lycium ferocissimum. The sequence continues at coordinate 5,954 of NW_026726806.1, read as the reverse complement.
CCAACTCGTCCGTGGAGATGTAAGGGGGCGTCCGCCAGACACTGGTCGCGGCCCACGGGGTTTGGGTCGTGACAATTAGTAAGCCCGAAAGACATAACCAAGAACTCATAGTGTCCATACTTGGTCCTGAAGGCTGTCTTAGGAACATCTTCTGCCCGAATCTTTAACTGGTGATACCCTAACCTTAAGTGAATTTTATAGAACAAAAAAGCTCCTTGTAGCTGATCAAATAAATCATCAATACAGGGGATAGAATACTTGTTTCGGATAGTAACCTTATTCAGCTAACGATAATCAATACACATATGCATAGACCCATCCTTTTTTTTAACAAACAACATGGGGGCACCCTATGGTGAGGCACTCGAGCGAAAACACCTTACTCAAAAAGATCTTGCAACTGCTCTTTCAATTCCCTTAATTATCGCCATCCTATAGGGTGGAATAGAGATAGGACGAGTCCCAAGGTCTTAGTCAATCCGAAAGTCGATGTCACGGTTAGGTGGCATAACTGGCAAGTCCGCGGGGAACACATTCACAAACTCGCGTGCCACTAGGACTGAATCAATATGAGGAGTATTTGTGCTGGTATCACAGATATGTGCCAAAGAAGCTAGACAACTCTTCTCTACTAGCTTTTTCGCATGAATGAAGGATTTTCATTCAAGCCTAGTTACCCCTGGCATAGCTAAAGTAACTGTTTTAGAGTGACAATCTAGAATTGCATAATGCGGGGACAACCAACTCATGCCCAAGATGACATAAAATTCTACCATGTCTAGGATCATTAAATCCGCCTAAGTACTATAAAGACATAAATGTAATCGCGCGAGAATAGTAGACTCTATCTACCACTACCGAATCCCCGACCGGAGTAGATACATGGATAGGGGCATCAAGAGTATCACAAATTATATCCAAACCCACAACAAAATATGAAGACACGTATGAAAAAGTAGAACCCGAATCAAATAAAACAGAAGCTATCCGGTCATAAACTAAGATAGTACCTGTGATGACGGCATCTGAGGCCTCAGCTCGGGTCTAACTGGGAAAGCGTACAAGTGACTGCGCTCTCCTGTAGCCCGTGAACCGCATACAATTACTCCCGGCCGTGCGAGCCCCGCCCCATACGGCTCACCGTCCACCTCTCGCCCGCTCGAGGACCACCTCGACAGGGCCGGGCGCCCCCCCTACCCGCGCGTGGCCGCCCCGCCCTGTCTATGCACGGTCCTTGCCTCCCCTATCTGGTGCGAATGGAGCTTGGAGAGCCTGATACTGAGCCCCCTGACTACCCTGTGTGAGTCTAGGGAAAAACCTCTTAATATGCCCTAGTTCACTACACTCGAAGCACGAACGGTCCAGCGTAGGTCACTAAAACGTGTCGATGAAGCGGTGTAGCCCCTATGCTGACCCGAAGAATGATAATTGGCCCCTGATGGGCCCCCAGAAGACACCTGCATAGCTGACTGAACTGGACGCCCTGAATACACCTGAGAACTCTGACCCTTAGAGAAGGAGTTGCTAAAACTTCCACCCTTTCGGACCTTTTTCTCTGCCTGCTTTGCGTAACCCTCTTTTCTAATCCCCTCAACAACACAGACATGCTCTACTACCTCCTAAAATGAAGCCCCAGTGGCTACAAGCTGAAGAACTGATAGCTAAAGTCCGGTGTTCAATCTTTTCACAAAATGCCTGATCCTCTCCTCCTCAGTAGGTAGCAACTAAAGAGCATATCGAGATAAGGAGTGAAAACGGGACTCATAAAACGTTGAAATGCACGCTAGTTCCATTAATCAATATTAGCAAACTCACCCGTCTTCCTGTCCCTCAGAGTACGCGAAACATACTTCTCTAGAAACACTTAATAGAACTGAACCCAAGGACTCAGCTGGCCTGCACTCCACATTTGCCCTCCGCCACAACTTGGCTTCACCCAAGAACTGAAAAGTCACAAACTCAACACCATATTTGTCCACCGCCCCCATCTTATGGAGCCTCTCATGAAAATCTATAATGAACTCGTACGCATCCTCTGACTCAGTACCATAGAAAACCGGAGGCTTCATCTTAGTGAACCTCTAAAATAAATCATGCTCCTCATCGGTCATCACCGGCCCTGCAACTGGCCTCGAAAATGCCTCAAAACTTAAAAATTTATCCAAGCAAGGAGCCACTGCTGCAGTATGCTAAACTCTCAGAGCCTGAACTCTATCCGGACCTGGAGCTACTAACCCTACACCCCTACCTACTAGAACGGCTAGTATCGCTCCTATTTGTGCCAACCTATGTAACCAGTTCAGCACCTAAGCCATCGAATCTGGTAACCTGGAGCAGCTGCAGCTGCTGGTAGATATGGCACTGCCGCTGGCTGAACTGGTGTGGCTGCATCTCCCGCGGCCTCACTAGGAGCAACTGGAGACACGGGATCAACTGCTGGGACTCTACCCCCAACCGGTGCTTCCTCTCTACCTGCTCCTCTACCTTCACCTCTACCTCTAACTGCTGCCGCACGTGTTTTCTCCATCTGCGAGAGAATGAAGGATAGTCAGATACCAATTTGAATCATCTAGATACCAATTGGAATCAAGTATCATGAAAGAAAGAAAGAAAGAAAGAAAGAAAAGGGAATTTTCCTAGTGTCCGGTAGCCTACAGAAGATAAATACAGACGTCTCTGTACCGATCCGCAAGTCTCTACTAGACATGTCCTTGTACGGCGAAATCGATGAACCTAAAGCTCTTATACCAACTCTGTCATGACCCAACCCGCCATGACTGGCACCCACACTAACTCCTAATGGGTGAACCAATACTCCTAACCATCTACTCATTCAAAGTCCATTTTTATTTATCTAAGTCATAACAAAATAAACTCAAGATAAATCAAAAGTAATCATGCCATAAAATAATAATGTAAATGGGGAAGTTCTAACTATTACAATCCCAAAATTCAAAAGTCACCGTACAAGGACTCTAATCCAAAATATCTAAGGAATTCATACTGAAATAAATAAACATCAATGTCTGGAATAGAAATAGACATTAGATAAGAAAGATCTTCGGGCGGCCTGGCATGGATAGAAGTTCACCCTCAATCTGTCAGCAAATGGCCTCAAGCTAAATATGATTACTAGGCATAAATCATCCTAACATTGGCCTTAGCAGCCATAAACTATCAATTCATAAGGTTATTTAATCAAGTTATCTTCTTACAAGCAGTTTCTATGGTCAAGCTACCATTTTTATGAAATCCTAAATCTTAATTCACTTATTTCACGTATCTAATGGTTCAATTCTTGATTAGAAAGTGATAACCCAAGCCTTTAGATGATATTCACACAATAATACTCATAACCCACCAAATATTGAAGGTCTATTAAATTCTAGGGTTACTATTCTCACTTCACCATTGTAGACCCATTAGAATAATGACAATCTTAGAGGTGAAAGCATAATGAAGGAAGGGATGGTTGAGACTCACCTCTCAAGGATATTCTTGCCCTAGCTTTAGAATTTCTCCCTAGGTGCTCCTTGGAATCTGTGTTGGAGTTTTATGAATAAAGAATTCGGAACTAAGTGTTTAAAACCCAAGATTCTATCCTCGTCGACTGTTGCGGCGGTCATTCCGTCACTGCAGCGGTCCCGCTATAGCGGGCAAGTGCCCGCTGTAGCAGACCTAACCAAAATCGTTCCTCTGCTATGGCGGCTATGGTTCCGTTATAGTGTCAGCGCTATAGCGGTCCAGTGCCCGCCATAGCGGATACACCCAAGTCCCTTTTGATCACGACAACTAGAGGTCCACCGCTACAGCTGCCTCGCTGCAGCGGTACATTATCCACCGCCACAAAGGCCACTAAAATAGGGAGCTCGCTATTTTTCCTAGTTTTTCACTCTACCACCCCAAAGCTTCATCCGGGGCCTTACAAACAAAAACAAAATAAGCACATTAATGTAAAAACACACACGGACTCACCCGTGGTCTCGGAATTTCCAACAGAGGTCTAATTTCGTACGTCACCCCCCCAATGGACTCAACGCAACCAAACAATAATCATAAACAAGCCAAGTTTTCAGTTCTTAGGCTTCTATATTTGAGTTTCTATTAGCTCGTTCTACCCTTAGAAGAGTTCTATTTGGTGGGGTGATCCTAAATTTTCCATAATGATCGGGAAGGTCATTACAGTTGGGCTTAGATGCTATACATAGGTGATGACTTATTGTGATACTATTGTGATGTACTGGTCTGGATTGATTATGCTGAGACTTGGCATAGTTGGGTTTAGATGCTATAACATAGAAGATGACTTGTTCTGTGGATATAGATTCGTGTTGACTCGTACTTGTTGGTTTATGTGTTTATCTTAATTTGTTGTCTTTATATACGTTAGTCAGTCTGAGTCGACCTATGACACCTACCAGTACTTGTTATTTGTACTGATCTGCACTTGCTACATTCTTTTATGAATGCAGAGTACCAGGTGAGATTGAATTTTACTCATCGTGACTGATATTCGAGGATGGCTGATTCGAGTCTTTCGGGGTGAGCATGAGGATGTTTGCTGCCCGATGACTCTTTCTATGATTATGTCTTTATTTCTATTCTGAGACGTGATCTTTGAGACTACATATGTATTATTAAAATTCAGACTTGTAGTATTTAGTTAGATGTTCTTATGTGACCAGACCGGATATTAGGGTGGATTTCATTTACTTTCATATTTTTTTATTTATATTATATTTGTGAGGCTTTCGCTATTTTTCTTCTTTCGCTATTTTCTATTATTTATGAATGTTGAGTTAAGGGTTCGCCTACCGAGGTGAGAAAGGTAGGTGCCCGCACGACTTAGTAAATTGGGTTGTGATAAGTTGGTATCAGAGCCCTAGGTTACCGGATCTATAATATAAGAATGTGTCTAGTAGAGTCTCGCGGATCGGTACAATGAGCTTTATACCTATCTGCAAGAGGCTATAGGACATTTAGAAAACTTCACTTTCTTTCATTCTTTCGTGCTACTTTATTCAAATTGGTATCTAGTCGGTTTTGGTATCTGGACTTTCTTATCTTGATCACCTACGGAGGGTGGAAACTCGTCCTTAATTCTTATACGAATGGTTGATCTTTAACGTGTCATGGTATGGTACGAGATGTGTTCTTCTGATTCGGACACGTGATCTAGTTCAGTCTCTAGTTATGGCCTAAGGATTTAATTGTATGGAGTCACAATTAGACTCGGTTATTGTGTGGAGTCGCGATTAGACTCATTTATTATGAGAGTTCATGAGAAATGGAAAAGATAGTTCAGAGGTTTACAGGATCTCCATGTTTCAGTGTTGGGTTGCTCGAAAGTGATAAAGTGCCTTGATGGCTTGATAATAGTGGATTGCTCGATGATATGATCGGTTTGGGTAAAACTTCTGCTTTGTTAAGGCTTTATGATGGTGTGCGTGACACTGGTATACCAATGGCAAGGCGAGGATTCAGCAATGATAGAGTATTAGACGTTGTTATGTGGGGACAAGTGTAAGTATGGTAATGGCCATCGAATTAGGCAAACGTATTGTGACCGCGTGTAATAAAGAAAAAAAGTTGACAATAAGGACATGAAGGAAGACTTTTGTGGAAAGCGCATAACGAAGTGAGACTTCATTGAATATCTTAGACATGATCACTTTTCGTGAGATTGGGAAGGGAAAAATTAGTATCTGACATAGTTGTCAAGATAAGGTTGCGAGTGGTGCTAAAAGTTATTCTTGGTATAAGCTCGTTGATGTTAAAGAACTACTCGGTTATTAAGTGAATGTTATGGGCACAATGATTGATTGGTAAATTGACTGGGTTGTAGACTTCTGAGGAGTTAGTAAACGACTGATGGAAATGACTCCAAATAGGGAGTATGCGATGAGTTAATGACTTGAGGAGTTACTGGTTGTTTCACTTAGATTTGAGGAGAC
>NW_026726805.1:0-37748 GCF_029784015.1 Lycium ferocissimum | reverse complement strand
TCTCTCCACCCTCTCTATCTTTTTTTTTTTTTTTTTTTGTTCTGTCTTGGATTTAGAAGCATTTAATCCATATATAAGCCTCCAAGCATGTGAGGGGCACATGCCCCTCCCTCCATTTTCTAGACTTTTCCACCTTTTTCTTGAAAAAGAAAAAGACTAAGTGTCTTCTTGTATACACTTTAGTCCCCATTAATTAAAAATGTGCACATATCCCATACATCTCGCACACTAACATGACCTTCAAGAATATTCATGAAATTTTTGTGAAATTTCCATTTTGCCCCTCGACTTTCCTCAATATCACCATCTTACCCCTAGCCTTCCACATTATTTCCACGTCCCATTTTGCGAATTTCTCTTTTTGCCCTTAACCTTTCACAATATTTTCATACTAATAATAGTCATAAATAATATTTATAACAACTCGTTCATTAAGATAATTTCTGAAAATGGTCTCGCCCTTAACTTTCCACGACGACTTTGGAATTTCCAAGGCTTAAGCATTTGTCTACTGATGGGGTATACGGCATTAGAATAAGCGCCAGTCTGTGCAGGTGCAGAGTACCCTTTCCTTTGCCCTCCATTTTATGAACCACTGAACCCACCCACAAATCGAGCCTTCTTACTTTGTTCCCTTTCTAGCCTCTCTTCACCCTTCTAATTCTCTTGCTATTCAGCGAAACCAACCAAGGACGAAAACGTACAAGTAGGAGACATAGCAGCAGCACACGCAGACTTAATATGTGGTACTAACCCACACACAAATCGTCTCAACTTTTGCTTTTCAGTCGGAATCATATACGTTGTATACTTTACAAGATGAGTAAACTTCAAACTATACTCACGAATGGATATAGTGCCCGGTGCAATCTTCTCAAACTTAGTAGCTAGAGCAAATCGTTCCTCATCAGACAGAAATCTCTCCCGGAATGGCCCCTCAAATTAAGCCCAAGTATAAGGTCGAGCATTATTACCCCGCTCAGTCTCCCATAATTCGAACTAAGCATAAGCAGCATCTTTCAATTGATATGCTGCAAATTCCACATGTTCAGAACCATGAGCACCTATGGCCCTTAGATCTTTGAATGTCTCATCCATAAAGTACTGGGATCATCTTTTTCTGGTGAACCAAAGAACTTGGACGGCTTAAGCCTTCCCCCACCACTAGTGCTTAAGTGCTTAAACCAAAAAGTGCTTAAGCCTTCCCCCACCACCAAGTGTCGGATCCGTACCCCCACGCTGTTGTTGGGCTGCAACAAGAGTAGCAAGCATCTATATCGCATTCTGTATCAACCCCATATCAGCTACGCCCGCAGCAGGGACAGCTAGAGCAGGTGGTGCTAGCAGTGGTGCCTGGTCTCCATTAGTGTTTTCAACCCCAGCAATAGTCTCAGCAGTGGTGCGGTTAGTGATCCTAGCGGTTCGTCCGCCAGACAATGAACCAGAAGCACCATTACTCCTTTTGTTAGAAGCTCCCGCACGAGTTAAAGCCATATTTTTTAGGCACAAATTAACCAACACATCAGAACAATCCTAAATAAATTTCAAGCTCTGTAGCACAATCTAGAATGAAGAAGAATGAGAAAACTTATAAGTGCCCTGGTAGTCTTTCGATCATGCAGGTGATCAGGCTGCATAAGAAAGACTCCACTAGACACAACTCCACAGACATAGACAAATCCTCAGGCACATCTAAACCTAGGCTCTGATACCAAGCTTGTCATGCCCCAAACCCTACCTTGGACGTAACATGCATCCGATGCTATGAACGACACCGAAACCACCTTATTGTAATCAATAAACACCTAACCCTTTCTATTAAGAAACTGTTTTAAGAAATATAAAACAAGTCATTTATAATTGAATTAAAGCATAATCATTCTTAGAGATAATTTCAGCGGAAGTCAAATCAAAATACTTAGTTGTAAACCATGGAAAAATTCCTCAACGAGTCATATGAGACTCCAACACACTACCCACAATATGACAACTATCTATGGAGCTTCTAAGATAATAAATAAATTTCTATCTCATTGGGACACAACCCAAAAAATTGAAATAAATAAGTAATGATAGAATGGTGCCCCACTGTCACGACCCAACTCCGTAGGCCGCGACTCATGCCCTGGTTGGGCACTCATACGTACCTTAACCTACATTAGCAAAATATTAAAAATAAAGGCAGAACAATAATTTAACAAGTCGACATAGATATGACGCACGAAGGCCGATAAGGTCGTCACATAATAGATAAGCCCTAAACGTACGCAAAACTCACAAAACATATACAGAACCCACACCACATGTCTACAGACCTCTACAGAACAAAACATAATCATATGACGGGACAGGGCCCCGTCGTACCCGGAACGAATACGTACATATGAAATGAAAAAGTCTATACCAAATTGTGGGCTCCGGACAAAGGAGCACCTCAAACAGCTGAGCAGATAACCTAGGCGAACGGATCAAGAAATCAAACGTCCGTACCGCGTGGCACGAAACGCACCCCCGAAGAAAGCGGGGGTCGGTACGGAAAATGTACCGAATATGTAAAGCGAGAGATGTAATAAATAAAACTAAAGTCGAACGTAAATGTGCGAAAAATACGAGATGCATAAGTAATCAAAAATGCGTATCGTAAATCATAAGTAATGCATGAGAAACATATGCCAAAGCCGGCCCCGCTATGGGACTCGGTGAACGTAACATAGGCGCCCCCCGTCTCCGCGCCAAAACACATCATACTTCGTAGTAGGAATATCTCCGAACACATCATAACATACCAAATGGCCATATCACATCACATCATCGTATATCAAAATATATGTACATGGCACATCATACTTCGGACCCATGTACATATCATACCTGCCCTCACACCGAGGCACGGCGAACAATGCAAACATAAGCGCTTGATAACAATCCTGCCCGGCTCGGTAGAGGAAGCATTGAGGCATCCACGAGTGGAGTAGTGAGAAACTAAATGCAATAAAATGACATATATATTTCCGAGACTCAATGAGGCATATCGAATAACAAATCAAATCAATGAAATCGGACCGAGTCATAGTACATACCTTTCGACATCACGGAGGATTATGTCGGGGCGTAACTTTCGCATTCATGGTACATATCAAAACGTGTCACAAGACTTAATGGAATATTTAAAATAGCCAACATTTAGGAATTAGAGAGCAACCAAAACGTTTCCTTTAAATATTGTCGAAGACAAGTCATTAACACAAAAGGGTAAAATCGGAATAGCGGGCCCACCTCGGGTCAAATGAGGTGGCGTACTTAAATCACGCTCGTTGAACCTCATAATATCATTAGTAAGTGTTTTAGAGTGATCGGATTAGATTTGTACAAGTTTTAGATGTCTAAGAACAATCTAGTCCATTGTGGTCTGATTGGGTTCAATTCCATTGAATGGAAAAGGCTCAATTTTAGATGTAGATTCCAAGAGATAGGAGCGACTCCAAAGGCCGAATCCGAAGCTAACACACTTAAGTCGTGCCATGAAAAGGAAATGAAAAGCTTTACATACCTTTCTTGTCCTTTACGCTTGCCAAAACTCCAATCCCATTTCGTCAAAAATCTGCAAATGGTCACCTTTACTAGTTACTATTCATGAGGCTTGAAATTCCAACTCTTGGTTTAGCATTTGCCTACCGAAATTTCGGCAGCATCTCCCCTATAAATACGACCCCCGAGAATTCAACTCGGCTCAAAACAATCAACAACAACCCAACAATAACATCAACAATCATAACAAAACACAATATAACACAACTAGCCCACTTTCCGACATAATACGACAGTTTCCATTCCGACTCCACATTTTCAAACCAACAACATCATACTCACATTCATTACTAACCAAAATCGTTACCATGCCATTCGGAAGCATTTCATATCATTTCTACCATATATACACAAATTATACAAAATACACTACTTTCCACCAAAGTCATAATTTATCCAAATCTTCCAATCTTTAACATACGTATTCATAACACATTCCCATCTTCTAAATTCATCAACAATCATCATAATTCACACCTTAACAACTTAATTATCATAAGAACATAAAATCATACTAAAACGACATAAACTTCTACATTCCATTTCAATGCTAACTTACATCATTTTACCTTCATTTATTTTACAAGGATCACAATAACACAACTAACATATTAAACAAACTTAATTCATTTCCATCCTACTAGGTACCACACGGCCATACCCTACATTTCCAATTCATCCAATTTTATCCAATTTTCATCTCCAATACAAATTCCACAATAACCACAACTAAAATACAACATAAAATTCAACATAACTATACAACATTATATATTCGGCCACATGCACACATTCACTTCAACATGCAAACTTCCATATTTCTATATTTCTACTCATTTACACATACTACAACACAAACAAACCTTCAAAACATAATTAAAAGAGATGAATCCTTACCTTTTTCTCCAAGTTTCTTCAATTCACCAAAGTTGTCCAATTGAAGAAATAACGACTTATCTTCCGAAATAATTGCACCATGTTGTAGAGGGACCTTGAATTTAGTAGGAATACCACAAGAAAATAATTTTTAGAAAAGATTTTTGAAGGGGAAATTCCATGGTCATGGCCGAATGCCATGGCCTCCCCAATCTTTGCATCTTCTTTTTTTTTCCTTCTTCTCTTGTCTTGAAATTTCTTGAAGAATTAAAGAGTCTTGCCCTTTATATTAATTAAATTGTCACATGACCATGCACATGGCTTGGATTTAATTAATCTTCCAAGCCATGGGCCGGCCACCCTTGCCTTTGGGCCTTAATTCTCCATTTTTTTTTTTTCAATTTCCAAGCCCAATTTTTAGTCCATAATTGGTAATTCATGAAACTAATTTTCAAAATTCCAATTTTGCCCTTAGACTTTTCCAATATTTCCACATCTAAATTTTCCATAACCAACTTATGAACCAAACAAGATCAATGCATTTCATTGTCCTTAACTTGTCTCGAAAATTCCGAGATTCCCAAAGGTGAAAAATACGGTTATAACATCCTCCCCCTTTAGAACATTCGTCCTCGAATGTTCAACTAACCTTACGGGGTTTCATAACACTTCGGGGAGGTTTCCTTCTTTCCAACACATTTTGAGCTTGATCAAAGCACTTGTAAGGGCCTTCATTTTCCAACTCCTTCTTCTTCGACATCCCTTTACTAGGGCGTCGGGTCTTAAATCGGATATACGGCGGACCGAATCTTCGTCAGAATCAGAAGATCAAACGGACGTCGGACGGAGTCATATCCGGAATCAGAAGCACGAAAGTACAACAGACAAAATCATATTCCGACGATTATCTTAGGTAGACTCAAAATCGGAGCCAGACGTACAGAAGCATATCAGACAAATCCGTATCTGAGTCAGATGTACAGAGATGTATCAAACCGATTTGTGATCAGAATCGAACATACGGAGGTACATCAGATAGAAACATAATTAGATTCAGAAGTACCGGGGTATGGTAGGCAGAATTCCATCGAGGTCAGGGGCGCAAAAATATGGCATACGGAATCGCGATCAGGGTTAGGCTACTTTTACTACTACTTTGGAGACCTACGGAAATTTCCTTGTCGCGTTTTACTTCTCGCTTGATTACAAACTTGCTTTTTTTTTTTTTTCATTCCTACACACGGATTTCCTACCTCGCCTGTCAGCTCCCTCGAAGGCTTTACTTGATCATATTTCTTATCCTTAATTCCTTCCAATACTTCAATTCCCTTACTCTCAATATCTTTACTCAGTTACTTTTCCAAATATCGTCATGCTAGAACTCTTCCAATCACTATTTGTAACGCAATCGGGGTCAGTCCAGTCCGTAACATTTGTTTCTCACCTTTCACTTCATCCCTTATGTTCCGTGTCGTAATACCTTCCGTTAGTTACAACCTTTTGTCGTTAGGACTCGCCTTTCGACCAACGTAATTACCAGGGAAAAGTCATACGCATACATATATATGTACACTCATTACCATTCTACTTATAACATTTCCAATCGCTACTTAAATTTACTCTGATCCCCAAGCGGTATTGCGCTCTCTCCTTTGCACCCACTTTGTCCGTTTCAGTCTACGCAATTCCTGTGAGGGTGCTAGCCGCTTCACATACTTCCTTTTCCTTTAGGTTACCCCAAATTTCCATTTATTTCTTGTATTCTTCCCACTACGGTCTTACCTCTACATTCATACCTGTCACGACTCTTTTTCCGTCCATATTCTTATCGCAACCCTACTATCATTTCCTTAAACCGGAGCTTGTCATAATTCATCCCGTGTACTATAGTTATTCTTAGGTCTATCTAACTTCTCATTTATCCCCTTAAATTCCAAGCTTGCAAAATTCTTCAATTACTTCCTGTGGGGTCACCCATCCTAAAATTGCTCCCCCCCTGAGCACGCTTAACTTCGCAACTTCGACGGATTCTAGTCCCTTAATGTCGGTATAATCACGTCCATTTCCACACACGACCTTTATTACATAATACGAGGCTAATCGAGGCCTTACAGATCCCGAGGCATATTCACAACACGTCCTTTCTTGTACAATTACTATTTTACCCTTCTTGAGCTTCGTAGTCACCTTTGCAAATTCTTATTACTCGAAATTTGTACGCCGCAAATACCCATAATACCGTACGTAATATACAGCCTTCGTATCCCATTCTAGCCATTCGAACCTTCTATTTCGAGTAACGGAACAAATATATTCGAACTTACCGTGTGACCTTCCCCGTCACCACTTACCATCTTCCGCCATATGTAAAGCTTGCGCAAGGAATTTTTATTTCCTATGACTTGGCTCTATCGCACGATCTAAGACAAAAGAAGGTCAACAATTCCTAGATGCCTCGTAGCCTCCTGTTTATAAATGTGGCGCGCTTCACACCATAAACAGAACTCTACTAGACACGGTCTGTAGACATTCCGAGGACCTAACCGCTCTGATACCACTTTTGTCACGACCCAACTCCGTAGGCCGCGACTCGTGCCCTAGTTGGGCACTCATACGTACCTTATCCTAAATTAGCAAAATATTAAAAGTAAACGTAAATAATAATTTAACAAGTCGACAAGTAGATAAGACGCACGAAGGCCGATAAGGCCGTCACAATAACATAGATAAGCCCTAAACGTACGCAAATCTCACAAAACATATACAAACCCACACCACATGTCTACACACTTACAAACAAAACATAATCATATGACGGACAGGGCCCCGTCGTACCCGGAACGAATACGTACATATGAAATGAAAAAGTCTATACCAAATTATGGGCTCCGGACAAAGGAGCACTTCAAACAGCTGAGCAGATAACCTAGGCGAGCGGATCAGCAAATCAACGTCTGTACCTGCGTGGCACGAAACGCAGCCCCCGAAGAAAGGGGGTCAGTACGGAAAATGTACTGAATATGTAAAGCAGAGACTGTAATAAAATCAAACTAAAGTCAGAACAGAATGTGCGAAAAACGTACGAGATGCATAGATAGTCAAAAATGCATATCAGAAATCATAAGTAATGCATGCAGAGAACATATGCCAAAGCCGGCCCCGCTATGGGACTCTGATGGAACAACATAGGCGCCCCCGTCTCCGGCGCCAAAACACATCATACTTCAGAGTAGGGAATATCTCCGAACACATCATAGCATACCAAATGGCCATATCACATCACATCATCAGATATCAAAGTATATGTACATGGCACATCATACTTCGGACCCATGTACATGTCATACCTGCCCCCTCACACCGAGGCACGGCGAACAATGCAGTGGAAAGCGCTTGATAACATATCCCGCCCGGCTCGTGAAGGGAAACATTGAGGCATCCACGAGTGGAGTAGTGAGAAACTAAATGCAATAAAATGACATATATATTTCCGGAGACTCAATGAGGCATATCAAATAACAAATCAAATCAATGAAATCGACGAGTCATAGAACATACCTTTCGACATCACGAGGGTTATGTCGACAAAACTTTCGATTCATGGTACATATCAAAACGTGTCACAAGACTTAATGGAATATTTAAAAGCCAACATTTAGGAATTAGAGAGCAGTTAAAACGTTTCCTTTAAAATTGCTCGAAGACAAATCATTAACACAAAAGGGTAAAATCGGAAATAGCGGACCCACCTCGGTCAAATGAGGTGGCGTACTTAAATCACGCTCGTTGAACCTCATAATATCATTAGTAAGTGTTTTAGAGTGATCGGATTAGATTTGTACAAGTTTTAGATGTCTAAGAACAATCTAGTCAATGGTGGTCCTAATTGGGTTCAATTTCATTGAATGAAAAGGCTCAATTTTAGATGTAGATTCCAAGAGATAGGAGCGACTCCAAGGGCCGAATCCGAAGCTAACACACTTAAGTCGTGCCATGAAAAGGAAATGAGAAGCTTTACATACCTTTCTTGTCCTTTACGCTTGCCAAAACTCCAATCCCATTTCGTCAAAAATCTGCAAATGGTCACCTTTACTAGTTACTATTCATGAGGCTTGAAAATTCCAATCTTGAATTAGTACTTGCCTACCGAAATTTCGGCAGCACCTTCCCTATACATATCACCCCCCGAGATTCAACTCGGCTCAAAACAATCAACAACAACCCAACAACAACATCAACAATCATAACAAAACACAATATAACCCAACTAGCCCACTTTCCGACATATTACCATAGCTTCCATTCCAACTTCACATTTTCAAACCAACACCATCATACTCACATTCATTACTATCAAAATCGTTACGATGCCATTCGAAGCATTTCATATCATTTCTACAATATATACATAAACTATACAAAATATACGACTTTCCACCAAAGTCATAATTTATCCAAATCTTCTAATCTTTAACATACATATTCATAACATATTTCCATCTTCCAAGTTCATCAACAATCATCATAATTCACACCCTAACAACTTAATTGTCATAAGAACATAAAATCATACTAAGATGGCATAAGCTTCTACATTCCATTTCAATGCTAACTTTCATCATTTTACCTTCATTTGCATTGCAAGGATCGCCACAACACAACTAACATATTAAACAAACTTAATTCATTTCCATTCCAACTTCCATGCACCACACGGCTATACCCTACATTTCCATATTCCATTAAATTCATCCAACTTCCATTTCCAATATAAATTCCATCATAACCACAACTAAAATTCAACATAAAATTCAACCCATCCTAACTACACAATATTACATATATTCGGCCACATGCACATTCCCATTCAACATGCCAACTTCCATATTTCTATATGTTCTACTCATTTACACATACTACAACACAAACAAACCTTCAAAACATAATTAAAAGAGATGAATTTACCTTTTTCTCCAATCTTCTTCAATTCACCAAAGTTGTCTATTTGAAGAAACCAAGTCCTTTCTTCCAAACCAATTACACTAAGTTGTAGAGGGACACTTAATTTAGTAGGAAAACCACAAGACAATAATTTTGGATCAAAATTTTTTAAGGGAAATTTGGAGAGTCATGGCCGAATGGCCTTAAAATTCTTCATCTTCTTTTTTTCTCCTTCTCTTCTCTTGTCTTGAAAATTCTAGAGAATTAAAGAGTCTTGCTCCTTTATTTAATTAAATTGTCACATGACCATATCACATGTCCTTAATTAATCTTCCAAGCCATGCATGGCCGGCCACCCCCTTGCCTTTGGGCCTTAATTCTCCATTTTTTTTTTTTCAATTTCCCAAGCCCAATTATTTAGCCATAATTTTTGTAATTCATGAAACTAATTTTTTTCCAAATTCCAATTTTGCCCTTAGACTTTTCCAATATTTCCACATCTAAATTTTCCATAACCAACTTATGAACCAAACAAGATCAATGCATTTCATTGTCCTTAACTTGTCTCGAAAATTCCGAGATTCCCAAAGACGAAAAATACGGGTTATAACACCCACGAACAATCATGTGGGCTCACCGAATAGTCTCCAAAGCAGCAATTTCTCTTAAGTCATAGGTGTATTACGAACCTGCTCCTCAATATTACCTAACACACCATCAAAAACAACAATGGTATGCACTTGAGTCTTGAAAATTCTCTAGACAATAGTTAATATAACAAAATAGTATAATAAGGATTTAAGACAATCAAAGCAAGCTTCAAAATTCACATGTAAATAAATCATCAACTTAATACAACCATTAATGGAATTCATTCACTAAGAAATAAATCAACTTTAACTCATTCGTGTCATTTATTACGTTTAAGTCTTTTTTGGGCCATGAATTCAAGATCATCAACAAGCCACTCATTTGTATAACACATGTCAATAAATTTCCAAGTCAATATAACGAAGGTATGACCATTTAAGTCTCCCTTTCCATAGAAGCACCACATCTAAATTTTCTACCCTAACCCATATATATCAAACAAAATACCAATCCATGAAGAATCCTCGATGGCCACTCTTCCTAAATGGCTAGCCTAACCCCACTAGGATTTATAGTGACTACCCTTCCTCTCGAGTAGCTAGGCAAAACACAAACAATAGGGATCATGGCATAATAGCCGAAACACAATCATAACATAGAAGCCGAATCACTCATTGTAGATTATGTTCATCATCCCATTAATAGGGGTACATCAATTCATTTATAGGTTTAGAAACCAGGATCAAGTCACTAAGCAAGTTTCAAGTTCAACACAATCCGTTCATAGAGCAAACTCATGAATTATCTAAGC
This sequence comes from Lycium ferocissimum, assembly GCF_029784015.1. Taxonomy (NCBI): domain Eukaryota; kingdom Viridiplantae; phylum Streptophyta; class Magnoliopsida; order Solanales; family Solanaceae; genus Lycium; species Lycium ferocissimum. Next base: position 26,941 of record NW_026726805.1, on the reverse strand, counting down.
TTTCAAAAAAAAAAAAAATCAACGTCCCTAGAGTTCGAAAACCAAAGCTTAATATTTCAATTTCAATCATCCTCTGATAAGTGAAGATCATATAAACATATATATACTATAATACACATAAAGGTTTAATGCGGGCTTGCCTCTCACGCACACAAACCTTACCAAACAACACCTTAAACATTTGAAAGAGTATGTTTGAAAAGAGACATACCTCAAATCCCACTAAAATGGTATCAATAGAATTTCCAAGGTTCAACAATCACTCTACATTAGGTTTGGATGATAAATATTAGAACGTTAATCGATTCTAGGGATTTCTACCCTTTTTCGAAAAATTAGGGATTTTCTAGCCTTAAGACTTGTTCTTGAATCCTCGTGTGAATCATTAGTGAATTCAAATCTTGTAGTATGCTCTACACTAGTCCCAACCTCATTAATAATCCCAAAAAATGAGAAATCTTACCTTTTAGACAAAATTCCACACGCCCCTTTCTTCTCCTTTCTTGAGTTTTCAAGAATCTAGGGTTTGGGAAGATAAACTAGTGTTAATTTAATGTTAGAATGATGAAGTAATGATAGGAATCGATCAAGAATTTACCTTAGATGTTTTGGGGAATTTTTAGGGTTGTTTCCTCTAAAAAAAAAAGTCGGTCAAAACGAAGTGGGAAAAAGTTTTACGAAGTTAAACTTTTATAAAATTTGGAAAAAATCACTTCAGGTATAAAATGGCCTGGCACGTCGTGTGGGGTATCATGCCACGTGCTGCACATGGTGTATTTTTTTTATGGTGTCAACAGTTTGAGTTTTCTGAAAATTTGGTCTGGTACATCGCGCAAGCCTAATTTTTACACTGCACTGACGATGTTCAAGAAATGGACATAACTTCTAGTACAGAGCTCCTTTTGAGCACCATTATATAACTTTGGAAAGGTATTTCAAATATCTACAACTTTGATTGAGAAATTTTTCCCAAATTTTCAACAGATTTTCACGAAACCGGTCTAGTAGTCAGACCCACCAAAATTTAGACGAGTTTGAGAACTCTTACGAACTTCAAAAGATTTGGTTTGACTTCAAAACAACTTTTTATCACCCGAATTCATCCCAAATGGATTCATATAGCTAAAATATCATCTTAATACTAGTTTTATACATTCACACCTGAATTGAATTTACGGAGTGTTACAGAACTGTTTCTCAATACCGTTTTCAATTACACTTATTACTTATATATTTTGATATTAACTATTGTCCCGAATACACTCACTGAGTACCTAGTACTCAGGCATACCATTGTTGTTTTTTATGGCATGTTAGTTAATGAAGAAGAGTAGGTTCGTGATATGCATACGTAGTAGGAGAACTTGCTGCTTTCCAGACTTATTGGTGAGCCCACACCCTTGTTCGTGGGACACCACTCTATCTTTATTCATTTATTTCAGTTTTTGGGTTGCGTCCCGAAGACAGATACTCAATTTTTTTTTCTTAGAAGCTCCATTGATAGTTTTCAGATTGTGGGTAGGTGTGGAAAGGATTGTATGACTTATTGAGGCGTTTGCCACGTTTTTTGATTTAGTATTCCTATTAGACTTCTACTGATTTGTTTTTTTTTTAAGTATGAGTATATTTTCATTTAGCCATAAATGACCGTTTAACTAAATATTAAAAGACTATTGAAAGAGATTAGACGTCTATTGTTTTATAAGGTGCTTTCGGTGTTGTTCATAGCGTCAGATGCTTGTGGCGTCCAGGGTGGGTTTTGGGGCATGACTCTATGCTCCCATCACTTGCCGAAAGCAAACCCATAACACTTGTGTTACTTTACTCGAACTACAGCTACCCTGCAACCTTCCGCACTCAGATGCCTCATGCCTTCTCCACATTACCTCTCTACCTTTTGAACTTCTTACGTTTCCTCCCGATGCCCTCCTAACTCTTTTCTATCGCACACAAATAAGGTGAATGTTCACATTCTGATGTTCTAACTTTATGCTCGCACATCTGGTGCATGCATGATCTGATGGAGGCTTTATATTCATTTTACAATAAACATGAGTTCAGACTGAGTCCTTATGACTCCATTCTTTCACAGCCCCTATCGAAAGTCTTACTAGTCGTCCGCTTCCAATTGTAGGTATTGGCGTATGTACAAACAATGAAGGTTAGGAATGAACTTTTTATGACTCAGATCTATCGCATGATCTAAAACAAGAAAGAAAGGTAACAATCCTAAATGCCCTGTAACCTTCTACTTATAAGTGTGGCATGCTACACACCCATAAACAAGCTACTAGACACGGCTTGTAGACATCCCTAGGACAGACCCACTCTTCTACCAAGTTTGTTACACCCCAAGCCGGAGGGGTGAGACCAGCACCAGCCTTACTAGCCGCGCACCAGCGTACCTTACATATTACTTAACTCGAATGAGTCGTGGGCCAAGAAGGCTGTCACATAATAGTCAAATAAAAGAAGGACTCACTTGCAAATAGTAAAACCCAGAGAAACATGCTTATATATATATATATAAGACCAACGAGGCTACCATGAAAGTCTGCATATCAGAACACAAGGCCGACAAGGCCGCACACACTGTTAACCATAGGACACATGTGTACAAGCCTCTAGGAGTGGCATGACCGTAACAAGGTCAAGACAGGGCCTCGCCAAATCTGTAATGCAAATATATATACACACACACACACAGAGACACTCAAGATTCACCTAGCATACCTACATCTATAGCATCTCCGGGAAGAGCGGAGTATAACCATCAACGCTGAGCTGGGGTCGCCTGCTCGGACTCTCTAGCTATCCATACCTGCGGGCATGAAACACAGCGCCCCAGCAAGGGACGTTAGTACAGATAAATGTACCGAGTATCTAAGGCAAGAACATATAAATAAAAGTAATGATGTAAGGAGAAGTAAGGGGATATAGCCTCGAAACTTTGAATGCCGCAGGGCAGGCATGTGACAGTTTAAAACATATATATATATATATATATATATATATATATATATATATATATATATATATATATATCAAGCCGCTCTTTGGGGCTAACATCATCATAACGTACCCAACTGCAGCGGTGTGCATAATAGGTGTCGTACTCGGCCGACTATAGCACAACTCTGTCATAATATATATATATATATATATATATATATATATATATATATATATATATATATATATATATATATATATATATATATATATATATGCATGAATAGACTCGTGGAATAACAGTCTGAATTGTTCGGAGTGACGTAAGGTCGTAACCTCTGAATACGTTATGTAAGATAACTTGTCAAGATATGATGTCATAAGAAGCAGAAACTACCATCAACATATAATTCAATGGGAATCTAGAGATCTAGTGAAACATGTATCATATAACATATTAAGGAATAAAGAACATGGGCCTTATGTCTAGTAGAATAGAGTTCTTTCTTATTAGAGGGCGTTTATGTTAGTTTCGTTCAGTTTGTGCCAAAGAAACGAAAGAAGAAAGCCTTACTTTAGCGAATCTGTTGCGTGTTGATATCACCATTCTTTTGGAGATTGTGTGTGAAGAACATCTTTGGTGAAATATGCTTTGTCCTTTTATGAATCCTCTCTTCAGTTGGGTTATGTATGTTGTTGCATCTTCAGCCTTTGGATAGAGTTTCATCGACATAGAATACTGTTGAAATCACTCCAAGTGCATTTTCCACTTGCTTTATAAGCAGATGTTATCTTTATATGATTTGACTATCACGTAAAACAACATCGTATGACTGTAATTCCTAATAGTCATAGCAAAATATATAAATGCATCAATTGCATAAAGATATGGTAATTCAGGACTAAAAAATTCTGCAAGTTTCTCATTTCAACGTCTTTCAGCAAATAATATACTGCTTTTGAGAACTCTTCAAGAGTTTCAATAATATTCAAGTCATCAACTTGCACCAACATATGACAGATTTTTATTTCTACAAAGACATAAGGATAAATAAAGTCATTTGTACCCTTAGTCAGTGAATATTCATTAAGGTGGTCAAATCGCGCTCACCTTGCTTAACGTAATTCAAATAAGAATTATGAAAAAAATTCTAGAAACTTGTATATGCTTCAGGCATTTAAAAAATTTCAGGAATTTTCATATGAATTTTGTGAAGTAATTCATATAGGTTGTGACAACATCCATTTCTATGTAAATGATGGGACATCTTCTGGTGTCTGGACAGCAGATCCATAAGCATTACGCTTATCAATATGCGTCATTTCATTTGATAATAATTTCTACGTTAACATGCTTTAATTGACATAGAATTTAGATCCCCATAATCTTTTACAATATTGCGCTATATTGTATAAAAACATATCGTCGATGATATATCATTTGTTTCGGTTCATAATACGACATAACTTATTGAGATCTCATCACTTTAGTATTTCTTTTAGGTACCTTAACCTCTTATGAGGTTTCATGAAGTATTACATCGTAGGATCTTCAAGAGCACACTGCCTCTCCTCTACCATGCTTCATGCATGTTGGTGTAATGACCCGCCTGGTCGTTATTGGACCTTCACAGCCCGTGTACGAAAACCAAGTGTATCATCATAAGATCGATCCCAGAGGGAGTTTTAAGCGTAATGTTTACTCATAATTGAATTAGATGAGAGTTAAAGAGTTGTGGGCTCAGGGAAGACGTCTTCGCTACAGCGGTTGGGCGACAGCCATAGCGAGCCCGCTAGAGCGGACTAGCAATCCGCTGCAGCGGTGCATGCGGACCAGAACCCTCGTTTAATGACATTTTTGGGATTTACGCCCTCTTGTCCACAAAACCCCTCTTAAAATCCTTCATTAGGGTATTTCCTGAGTAAAACACTTGATGACTAGGGCAAAGTAGCCCTTCAAACACCCTTCGCGTTATCTCCCTTAAAGATTTCTCTATCACGGCTTCCGGTTCAAAGACGGGATGGTGGATAGTCCATGAACTTTCGTGATAGCTGCTCGACAATGAGGTAGGTTATGGTTTACTTGAGTTAGACTATAATTAGTAAATCATATATATACTATAGAATTGACGGGAGAAGCATGACTAGGTCTTTGGACACGGAGTTCGGTTGAATATTGCTTAGGTTAACATAAATGCTGATTTCTGTAAGCATCATACCATTAAGTGAACCAAGATGTGTAGTTGATATGCCAAAAAGGAAAGTGAAGTAGTGAATATGGTTTGTTATTGATCTAGATAGAGGGTGGGGTATGTCCAAATACGGAGTCGACCATAATAGAGTCTTATTGCACCATGGTAAGGGCGACCTGTTGCTAAATTATAGGTGTCCTCATTGAGTATTCATGCTATCGTTATTCGATGTACTGAGCATACATGAATCGTCAGTATTTCCTTTCTTGTTGACTCGGAGTGATTCTTTATTTGTGTTATTGATGAGTCGATTCTATGTCTCGGTATGACTGTTGTATGATGACGCGTAGTCTTATTTTATGTATCTTTGTAGAGCATTCACATTGTTAGGAGGTTGATTCCTTAAGTCTTGTTATGACTCGTGGCATGGTGACTTATGTTCTGTAATATTGATGCATTGATTGTTCACATTCCATATTGACTGTGGAACGAAAATACATTGTGAAGAGAAAGATAATATAACTATGGAAAGGCACATATGACAAGGGGTGAGGATGTGGACTAGTTATGGGCTTGTGATCCGAGGTTAGTTTCAGAGCGAGTGGTGCATGGACATCATGGGTCCCCTACAGGTCATGACTATTTGGGAAAACATTACCATTTAGCATGTGTGTACGGCTATGATACTAACATTGATTACATTATGGTGATCGAGCTGATTCCGGTTGGATCACGTATAGTCATGATTCATTCTGGTAAGTTACAATTGATTTCCTCATGATTGTACGTATGAGGCATTTACTAGTAACCTCATAACCCGTGATAATTAAAGAAAGGTAGGCTAAGATGACCCCATTAGCATGGCTAATGGTTGGGGAGTATGTTGATTTGCTATCATTGATTTCATTGCTTACTTGTTCTTACTTGATACTTGATAAGTGGTTGAGTCTGGTGTCCCTTGTGGGTTTTGTGTTGATTGAGTCTAATCGTTAAATTTTGAGTATGTTAAGGTAAGGGGAAATAGGTAAGGTTTAGTTGTTCCACTCAGTGTCAATTGATAGAAAGGTTGAGGTTTGTCCCTTTATAACTGTCGGGGTCTAATTGGTCCAGAAGACGGTCCTAAATGTAACTATTGTTGTCTGTTGGTCCTTACTTCCTAGTGTTGCATTGACATGGTAATGGGATACGAGCAGGGTTATATCAAAATTGTTTAAGTAAAGGTAGGTTGTAAAAAGGTGTTACGACGATACTCATCTATTGATTCTGTTTTATCTTTTATTATGTTGCGTGAATTAACCTTAGTCGACCCATGATGCTTATTAGTACTTGTGGTGTACTGATACTACTTTTGCTACATCCTTAGGGTGTAGATGTGTTTTAGATTGTTGGTTGAAGGTTTCCTTAGTTGCAGTGGCGGATATCTTCCTACAACTTCTATACATCTCATTCCGAAGGCGGAAGCTGTGTCTTTTTAATTATGTTATCTCTCTGTAATTTAGAAGTTCTCGTATCAGTCTAGACTAGATCCTTGGGAAGGTTGAATTGATCTAATTAATTAAAGAATTTTTTCATAAGGTTTATTTTATTTACCATTGTCAGTTGCACTTGCTTTCAAAACAGCTTTACAAAAAGAGTTGGCTAGTGAGGGTTCGCCTATCTAGTAGAAAAAAGGTAGGTGCCCGCACGATCCATAATTTAGGACGTGATGTGCTTGGTATTAGAGCCCTAGGTTATTGGCCTCACGAGTATAAGAGAAATGCCTAGTAGAGTCTCGTGGAATGGTACGATGACGTCCGTACCCATCCACGAGAGGCTATGGGGCATCTAGGAAACTTCACTTCTTTCCCTCTCATCGTGCTATCTCTGTCAGTTTCGCCTCTAAGTTGAATCCAATTGGTATCTGGATGATCCTAGTTGGTATCTGAATGATCCCAGTTAGTATCTCGATGAGTCCGCGCTTGTTTAAAATGAGTTCCCTGTGTTGTACCATCCTGCTGGGCAGTAGAAAAACACTCACTGGCCCAGATCTTTCGCCGTAGCGGTGTACTCACCGCCATAGCGGGGTCTCCACAGCGGGACTTATTCCGCTGCAGTGAACCTCACGATTTTAAATTTCTCGTAGTTACGAAGCCTCCCTCGCCAAGATCTGCTATAGCGAAAATCACACCACTACAGCGGTCAAAAAATTTCAATGACCAGATCCCCTGTTTCAAAAAAAAAATTCTCAACCTGTGCAACTCATCCAAAACTCAAAGAAAAACCAGCAATTCCTAGCAAAATAAATTTATAGAGGCACCTAGCCCAACGAGGGCAAGGGCCATTCAATACCAAAACATCATTATCCAAAAAGCAATGCAGAAAATCGAAAGAAATTGTCTGAAACATTCAACCAGAAACAAACCAAAATAAGATAAACCATTGTCTTAAAATGAAATCCCTACAAGGGCAAGGGAAATCATGTTGAATGGTGGGGGGAGAACACTAGGCCACTCCTCGGCTGGTCGCCCTGTCACCTCCGGTACTGGAACTGCTGAAGTCATCACTGTCAAGCTCGGACCTGCTCAGGAAGGAGAACTGCTAGGCATCACGCTTGGTCACCTTGGGCAATTTTCCCTTTGGGTTCAAGGTCTTCAGAATGCCCTTCCACATCTTCGCAAACAGTTTGTCCCAGGCTCGCCTCTTCTTCTCCTCCTTGTATAAGTCCTCCCGGAGCTCCACATGGGTCTGGGCCAGAGAACCATACACATCCTGTAAGGTGTTTAAGGACTCTCATATCTTGGTCTGCGTCTCCAAGTACCCTTTCACCCTATCCTGGGTGAAATAGCCAGCATCAAAACCAGCACCAGTAGCGGCACTAGTCGAACCGACCTCCATGAAAGGTCGCGCGAACCCCGCTATCGTACTCTTCATGGTCACCATCTCGGTCACCATCTACTCCAAGAGGCCCTGGGGCTGTGAAGGGCCAACATCATCTCCTCCTCCCTCTTGGCCCTCACTATCCTCGTCATCCGAGTCTACCTTTCTCTTCTTGTTGTGAGCCTATGAACCCTTCACCCTCAATGGGTCAAACTCAACATCGCACTCAACCATCCGGTCTGCAGGCTCTGTAGGCACATTTGCTCGCCAAAGATAGGCACGTAATAAGGAAGGGAAACATCAAATTTGGGCTAGCCTTAACCACCAAACTGCTCCACTCCTCGATCACCTGTTTACCCATATTTACAGGCACGCCACCCATGATGCAAGCAATTACGAGGGCCCGAGAGTAGGTGTCATCAGTAGTGTTGCTCGAAGGGCGAACCCTCCGAAAAACAAGGTTCAGCCACCTGCAAGCATCAGTCGAAAAGTAGGTGCTCTTGATTCCAGCCCAGCTAATTGCCAAAGTGACCTTGCGCCTTTTCTTCTCCAGAACCAGCACAGAAATCATCCAAGGACCATTACCATCATGGTCCCTAGCAAACATCTCATCCTCAGGAGGATTGGGCAGCCCATAAATTTCATTAATCATCTCAACCCCGACTTTCACTTAGACGCCCCGAATCGTAATCTCCGGGTCTGGATAGGACCAGTTAACGGTGGGGGCATGGCATAAAACTCCCTGACCCATTTGGCGTTGTAATTGCCGAGGTCCTGGACCAACCTGTTCCACCCAATTTCCTTTAAACGGTTGAAGAGTTTCGGGGCAAGTTCATCCACCCGGTCTATAATAAAACCCCTCTCGTGCAACAACCCCTTACTCTGCTGCTCCATATAGCGCCCTCGGCACTGGGAGCTGATAAACCTGGCATAAGCAAGAGCAGCTTGTTGATGTTGTTCAACCATGACTTAGTATGACCACGTACCTACGAAAAGAAACCGCATCAGTTTGATGTTACAGCAAGTTCAGTTAGCTATAAGACATGTACAGCCCCAGGAAGACCAACAAAACTCAACTGAAGTGAGAGAGCTGCTAGAAACTAGATTCTGCTCTAGCAGCCTTCGCTGCAGTGGTAGCATGACCGTTGTAGAGAGGCCGCGCTAGCGAAGATAGACCCGCTGCAACGGACCCATCTTCACCAGCGAGAAAAACCCCTGTTCATCAAAAATGGTGGCCAAAATTTTGACCAAATTTCTAAAGATTTCGACATAGATCGGGTAATATGTTAGCATGCATGTCATTTACACCCCATGAAATCCCATTTTAACAGCAAATAGACCCGAGATTTCAAGCATTATCAAAAACACTTCTACTAAATGCACCCACTACCCCAACAAGGTTTTACCCCTATTTTCAAGAAGATCTTGAGTAATCAGTGATGCTAAGACTTTTTGAACGTTGAAATAACGTGAAACAATTCGAAATCTCATGTTAATTTTTTAAATAGTGGGGTTTAACAGTCTCATAGATGAGTAGAAGAGTGTACATACCTTAAGTTGGTAAGAGATTGCAAGATTTTGCATGTAGTGTGTGAAGAGTCTAAAAAAGGAAAGAGGAGGAATACTAGGAGTCTAAGGGAGTGAATGAGGGAAGAAAATTTGTTATATCCCGTATTTTGTACATTGGGATATTCCGAGCTAACTGCGATAAGTTAAGGACAAGACTATTTCGGGATACGAGGTAGAGACTATTGACCTCTGATTTTGTTTTAAGGCATAAGTTGCTTATGATTTTATTGGTATGGAATATTGTCACGACCCAACCCCGTAGGCCGTGACTAGTGTTATGTCCCGTATCTTTACATAGGGACATTATAAAGCTAAGTGCGACAAGTTCAGGCAAAGCGGTTTTAGGGTTCCCGCGAGGGTTTTCACCTCCCGATTTTGTTTCTATGCACAAGTTGCCTACGGATTTCATTTGGTATGGAAAGATTATTGGAGATTAAGGATTAATTAACCATAAGTGGGTTTATTAAGTGAGATTGGGAACAAAAATCTGCCCATTACTTTAAGCCATGTTTGGCCGTGCATAGTAGTGCAATGGTCAAGGATTCTTGACCAAAATATTTAAGTGGGACACTTGTCCAACACTTGCAATGCATATATAAGGTAAAAATCTGGTTCATTCCACATTTCACAATTCATTCTACACATTACAAGTTAGAGAAATATAGTGATAGAGAGGGAAGCTCTCGGCTACAAGTAGGCCGAGAGTGAGGTGTTCCAAACTACTCCAAAATCTAGTTTCTCCATCAAATTAACTCCTCATCAAGTGCATATGAATGTGTAGTAGTTGTTTGAAGGAATAAAGGAAGTGTAGCATGCCAAAAACATTGAGATTCGGCCAAGATTGAAGAGCAAGATTGAAGGTAAGGATGATCATTTTTTTCTCTCCATGTGTTGTGTGATGGTTTGAATATATAGATGGTGATTTCTATTGTTGGATTGTTGTGTGGTTGAAGTTGAGATGGCCGTGAGCTTAGGTGAAGCCATGCTTGGTTTTATTTTGCATGTATTGTGGATGAATTGAATGTATATCAATATATGAAAATGAACAAGAATTGTAAGAAGTTGTCGTATGGTCGTGCATGTTGGTATTGGGCTGTTTTTCTTGAAGTTGAAATGAGCCGTGTGTTATAAGCTTATAGGAAAGAATGCTTAATCTTCTTGTACAATTATTGGGAACGGATTGAATGTGTTGTAGTATGAACAAATGGATGAAAATCATGAAGTTGTTGTGGTGGTGTTGAAGCCGTGTAGGGGGGGGGGGAGGCTTTTTTAGGAGAAGTTATGGACTGTTTTGTGTCATGTTTTAATTGTTGTTGTTATGGACATTGTGGTATATTGTATGCCTTGTGTATATGTGAATTTAGGGGAAAAAGGAATGATTTAAGTGGAAGTATAGAAACAGTCCAAAACCGTGGACTGTTTTGGTAAAAAGAAGGAATTAACTTGTCTTGAATGTTGTTTTGATTGTTGTAATTTCTATAAATTTGGAGTTCAAGTTGTTGTGGGCTGTTGTAGGAGTTAAGATGTTGCCAATATGATTTCTTGTGATTATACAAACATTGTTGCTAGACATCTTGTTGGCGGTTGGATGAAGTTGGAAGCTGCGAGTTATATAGTATACTGGTCGGACTGTTTTGAGTAATGTACGGGCTGTCCGGAATTCCCTCGTAATCTAATCGTAGTTTTGATATATCGTTATAGGATAAGGTACTACTGGGCAGCAAGTACGAGTTATAATACGACTAAACGCTAAAGGTACGCAAAGCCTATTCCTTCCTTCTTTTGGCATGTCCTAGACGTAAGTAAGATATAATGCGAGCCTCGGGGTGACTCCACTCTCTAATTGCTAGTATGACATGTGATTGTTATTCGTCCGTAATGTCGAAAATGTTGATATAATGGAACTATGATCTCGTTATTTATTACATGATGGACTAGTATGTGATGCATAGGATTTCTTATTCTTAAAAGGAATTGCATAAGTATGCTTAATTTTTCATAAAAATGTAATATGCTAATGTCCTGAGAACTGATTTGATTTACTATTCATTGAGTCTCAAAAATGTTTTATATAATTATGTGGTTGCTTATGACTACGCTCGTGCTACCGCTATATCCTTCAACGAGTCCGGGCAGGGGTATGTTCTCGTGGGCACAACTATTGTACTATTCACCGAGTCCCTCACTAGAGGGCCGGGACACGTTATATATATATATATATGATGATGATGATGATATGATATATGATGGTTTGGTGATGGAGGCCGGGGAGGGCATACATTCCTTATTCACCGGAGTCCCTTGCGAAGGGCCGGGACACGTGTATGCTTATGTTTATGATGTTATGATTATAATTACCGAGTCCCTCACTAGAGGGCGGGACACGTTATATATGTGATATACGAGAATGATTATGCAACTTTGATTATGAAATACTATAGTGATATTGATATGAGAACGATACGGATGAAAAATGTTCAAAGGCAAGTTTTATGAAATTCGTTTGTTGCATTGAATCTGTTCACCTTGTCTCGGATATGATTCCATTTACTATGTTTCATGCTTTACATACTCGGTACATATTCCGTCGACCCCCTTTCTTCGGGGGGGGCCGCGTTTCATGCCGCGGGTGCGGACGCTCGTTTCGGGGATCCGCCGGTCTAGGAGATCCATCCGGCTATTTCGAGTGCTCCTTTGTTCGGAGCATAGTTTCGCGGTATAACCTTTTGATATGTACATATGTTGTCGTTCGGGGGTACGACGGGGCCTGTCCCCGTCATATGATGTCCTTTGTCACTCTTAAGGTCGTGGTCACAAGTGTGGGTCTATGTGTGGTTGTTGTTTTGTTATATGGTTATGACTTGTGTTTGGGGCGTACCCGTTTGTAGTGGCGACCTTGTCGGCTTGCGTAGCCAAATATGTTATCATGGCAGTGTGTATGAAGGTAGCCTCCTCGGCGTGTGTTTTGGATTGGGACGTTCCCCCACATATATATATATAGACGGCCTTGCCGCTTTTGCGCGATATTAATTGTTATAAGGTCAACTCTTCGGAGATAGGTAGCTTCGACTTGCACATGTTTTGCCCTTATACTTATATCGGCTCGTTCATGCTAGCGATGTATGACTATAGATAACAAGTGTATACGAGTGTCCGGCTCGGGCACTAGTCATGGCCTACGGGGTTGGGTCGTGACAAAAGTGGTATCGGAGCGGTTAATCCTCGGAGTGTCCACGATGATCGTGTCTAGTAGAATCTTGTTTATCGATGTGTTGTGCACCACATTTATAAACAGGAAGCTACAGGGCATTTAGGATATCATCTTTCCTTCTGTCTTAAATCGTGCGATAGAGCCGGAACCTAGGAAAGATTGTTCTGACCTCTCTTCCTATACGCAGGTGCAGATTTGTGAGAGATGAAGAGGCCAGCTTCAGACTGTGGGGGTGCTAATAAGGCCCCTAGAGCATCCTCAGGACCTCAGGCTCCAGGGCCCGGTCGGAGGAGCCCCGGCTATTCCATCGAGACCGATCCCTCGGAGGATCCCGCTACGATTCCCCCGAGTGTTTGACCTCCCGGCGGGGAGAGGTGGGGCCCGGCGGAGGAGCCTTAGTTACTCTATCGAGAGAGATGAAGGTCCGACCCCTCGGAGGATCCGAAACCATTCCTCCGAGAATTTAGGATATCCGGGAAGCGGTCCCTGAAGCCATGCCCGTGGCCCCTGTGGCAGAGCACTATGTTAGGCCAGCTTCCTCGGTGAGTGTTACTGATTATTCCAGCCCCCTGTCCTGGTCATCGGTAAACCAGGAGTTGCCCGATTATCTACATATCCTGGATTCAGATGAGGAAGACGATGAAGGTCAGACGAGTAGATGGCGGACAGACGATGACGAGGCGCACACTTCACCTTCTAGATCGCCGGATCGGACTAGAGACCCGATCGATTACGGTACATGAGATTTTATCTAAATTCCTAGGTATGGGCATCTATTATCGATTGTTACCTAATAGAGGCAAGCGGAAATCAAAGGAGTCAACCAAGTATTTATGAGTAACAATGATTAAGGCATTCTTATCCGCGGGAATTTTGAAATCTAAGATAGAAAAATAGTGGTACATACGGGTGAAAGTTGGATAGCAAGGGAACATAACGAGAAGTGATGTATACGGAATGGCAAATCGACCATCATTATGGGTAGTTTTGGTAAGTATAGTAAGGAAATAGATTGAATGTATATATCGCAGATGAGTCCGAATTTGGAAAGTGTGCACCTTGGAAGAAGCTATAGAAACCGATGACTCAAGCAGAATATATGATTAGGCATAGTACAATGCTACGGGCATGTTTGAAACCTACAATTAAAGATAGTAGGGGAGAATAAATAAGAAAGAGTGACGGTACGATTGTGAGGCGTTGCGATTAATAAAGGAAGCCCGACGCCGCTACGATATGATATATAGGTGTGTGTTGGCTCGTGAGGCGTTGTTGGTATTTCTGTGGGCGTAGTTTGGAGATAGTAGGGATTACGGAGGGAACTTCTGCCCAAATTTTCCAAAAAAAAAAAAAAAAAAAAAACCAAAATGAGTAAAGCCCAAGAGAGGGAAGGATACGCTATGATTATTGTGAAACGAAAGGTAAATGTAGAACCAATAAGAAAAAATACTTACCAAGTTCCGTAGGGAAGTTCGAGAGTCAAAGTCAAATGGTAACGGAAGCGGGACCGAGTACGGGGAAGAAGAGGACTTAAAGAAAGAGGGAGGTAAGAGGAAGGCAAGTAACATTACATTATACCGATACGTTATGACATGCGTAGCTTGGAAAGGAGTGATGCGGTGACATTTGATTAAGGACTAATGCGAAGGAAGATGAGCGACGAGATAAGAGTGAATGCCGAAATGAATGCCAGGTATGGTAACGACAAATAGAAAATAAACGGATATGCTTCGAAAACGAAAAAGGGATTGTGTAGAAGTAGTGTTTTGCTTTGAACGATACGGAGATAACATGAAATTCTTCATGCACGAGAATATAAGATGGGCACGAGAGTTGAAGAAATGAAAAGAATACGGAAGGAAGCATTCAAGACGGATGCCACCAATTGAGTATGAGCATGGGGCGGGAGGGAAATATATATAGCGTGAACTTAAGAAGCGATACGACAAGAAGGTGCCAAGACAAGGCCGTCACTAAGGCGAATTTAATATGACTTGTAGCAAGCTAGAGGCTAGCGCTGAGTATACGACAAGGATGGAAGAGCGTGAGGCATAAAGAAGTATTACGTGTAGGTGACCCACCTTGGGAACACTGAAATCCTTAGAGGACAAGGATGTGGATTCGCGAAATAACGGATGTATCGTAAAGTTATTAGAAGAAACAGACGATATCCGTCTGGATAAAGGTAGTGTTATGAGAAAGCTTGAGATACTTGTCATTTGAAAATAAGTGCTACTGAATGGAGAGTTGGAAACGACGATAAGCACTACCCATGTATTGATCGGGACGAAGGGAATGTGGCTTCGGGCAAATTGCTATCTTAATTACGTTACTCGAGTACCAACCATCAAATGAGATTTTGTGCTATATATCGAGTGTTCTCATCGCCCCGTGATTGTGTTAGGTCTCATATACATGGGATCTAAGTTATAACTGATGTAAAGAAAGAAATGGCTATGGCACGGTATACCAAATGTATCGGACAAAGAATCATAGGGATTTCAAAATTGGAGATGGAAGAATAGAGCGGAATATAGATGGATAATGATATAATTATGACCCCAAAGGGGAAAGCGGGAGGAAATAAAGCAAGTACCGATGGAAACAATTGGCGTTATAATGTACCCCCTATGGATACAAAAAAAAAAAAAAAAAAACAAGTGAAATCTCACGCTCGAATCCAAGAGCTAGCAATAGACGGACGGTAGTCAAGATAGTCTTTGAGGTAGTGCCGAGAATCATTGGTAAGGACACGGGGATGATATGACATCGGAAAGAAGGGTATGGACTTTGTAACAACGATGCGACCGCAACGGTTGAGTACATCAAAGAAAGGTACAATAAGGTTTGAAGAAAAAAAAAAAAAAGCTGCAGGTGAAACTAGTATCGAAAAATTGAGAACAAAAGCCGTAGTTAAGCCTTGACATCAGCGCAAAGGAGAAGAGGAGCATGTAGGGTCTGTGTGTATAAAGACTAACGCGGCGGCGCTAAAGTATTTTACTTCGATTAGGCATCCACATACACTTGCGTAAAAGCACAATAAGATATGTGATAGAAGGGCTATGAGCAAAGTTGAGTAAGGAAGCTGTGGAGGAGAGTGAAAAAAAAAGGGAAAAAAAAACAAAATAATAGAGAAACGACACAAGGGATGTGTCTAAGGCATGGCCAGCTAGAGTAAAGGAAGTTATGAAATGATTCAACCGAAACGATCGGAACAAGCGAGTTGCGATTACGAAGTGACATAAGATTATGGTATAAGGAGACCTAGGGTTATGTGATAGCCAACCCAAAGATTTAGATCAAGAAGTAAAGGCAAGTGATAGTGCGAGGAAATTTAATGGGAAGTCGAGAAAGTGACACATGATGTTGAAAATTTCGGAGTACGGGCTATAATAACGAGTAAAAATCTTGGAGCTCAAAATGTTTCCCTCGGGAAGTTTCATTTCACTCGTAGGACTGTGAAAGGTCTACAGCTTACTAGAAGCCTGCAGCACTCCAGGAATGTTAGAGTATAATAAACCGATGGGAGACGTCTGTGTGTTACGAGATTGTGATTAAGGATAGGGAAGTGAAGTGAAATGAGCGATACGTTATTTTAAGGGAGTATCAGCCGAAAAGAAAGAGTCGAATCATAACTAGGTGCACCATGAGTACAGGCCTGAATCAATCTACGACGGTATAACTGAGCAACATTTAGATCAGGGAGACGATAACGCTCCAGCAGAACAGCTCGAAATACAGTTGATAATCAACTACGGGATAAGCTGGAAAGTTAAAGACAAAGGCATATAATTAATACCTCGGGAAGCAATGGAAAAGGAAGATATTATGAGAACAGCTACGTAAGGACCTGGAGTGCGATTATAAAGGATTAAAACGAGTAGACAATCAGGAGAGGTATGTGAAGGACATAGTTAACTAAGAGGGTACTTAAGGAATCATTGGAAGTCCGGAATCAGTTCAACATTCGAGGACGAATGTCCTAAAGGGGGGAAGAATGTTATGTCCCGTATCTTTACATAGGGACATTATAAAGCTAAGTGCGACAAGTTAAAGACAAAGCGGTTTTAGGGTTCCCGGTGAGGGTTTTCACCTCCCGATTTTGTTTCTATGCACAAGTTGCCTATAGATTTCATTTGGTATGGAAAGATTATTGGAGATTAAGGATTAATTAACCATAAGTGGGTTTATTAAGTGAGATTGGGAACAAAAATCTGCCCATTACTTTAAGCCATGTTTGGCCGTGCATAGTAGTGCAATGGTCAAGGATTCTTGACCAAAATATTTAAGTGGGACACTTGTCCAACACTTGAAATGCATATATAAGGTAAAAATCTGGTTCATTCCACATTTCACAATTCATTCTACACATTACAAGTTAGAGAAATATAGTGATAGAGAGGGAAGCTCTCGGCTACAAAGCTGGTAGAGTGAGGTGTTCCAAACTGCTCCAAAAATCTAGTTTCTCCATCAAATTAACTCCTCATCAAGTGCATATGAATGTGTAGTAGTTGTTTGAAGAAGCAAGGAAGTGTAGCATGCCAAAAACATTGAGATTCGGCCAAGATTGAAGAGCAAGATTGAAGGTAAGGATGATCATTTTTTCTCTCCATGTGTTGTGTGATGGTTTGAATATATAGATGGTGATTTCTATTGTTGGATTGTTGTGTGGTTGAAGTTGAGATGGCCGTGAGCTTAGGTGAAGCCATGCTTGGTTTTATTTTGCATGTATTGTGGATGAATTGAATGTATATCAATATATGAAAATGAACAAGAATTGTAAGAAGTTGTCGTATGGTCGTGCATGTTGGTATTGGGCTGTTTTTCTTGAAGTTGAAATGAGCCGTGTGTTATAAGCTTATAGGAAAGAATGCTTAATCTTCTTGTACAATTATTGGGAACGGATTGAATGTGTTGTAGTATGAACAAATGGATGAAAATCATGAAGTTGTTGTGGTGGTGTTGAAGCCGTGTAGGGGCTGTTTTAGGAGAAGTTATGGACATTTTTGTGTCATGTTTTAATTGTTGTTGTTATGGACATTGTGGTATATTGTATGCCTTGTGTATATGTGAATTTAGGGGAAAAAGGAATGATTTAAGTGGAAGTATAGAAACAGTCCAAAACCGTGAATTTGTTTTGGTAAAAAGAAGGAATTAACTTGTCTTGAATGTTGTTTTGATTGTTGTAATTTCTATAAATTTGGAGTTCAAGTTGTTGTGGGCTGTTGTAGGAGTTAAGATGTTGCCAATATGATTTCTTGTGATTATACAAACATTGTTGCTAGACATCTTGTTGGCGGTTGGATGAAGTTGGAAGGCTGGAGTTATATAGTATCTTGGTCGATGCGTTTTGAGTAATGTACGGGCTGTCCAGGAATTCCCTCGTAATCTAATCGTAGTTTTGATATATCGTTATAGGATAAGGTACTGTTGGGCAGCAAGTACGAGTTATAATACGACTAAACGCTAAAGGTACGCAAAGCCTATTCCTTCCTTCTTTTTGGCATGTCCTAGACGTAAGTAAGATATAATCGAGCCTCGGGGTGACTCCGCTCTCTAATTGCTAGTATGACATGTGATTGTTATTCGTCCGTAATGTCGAAAATGTTGATATAATGGAACTATGATCTCGTTATTTATTACATGATGGACTAGTATGTGATGCGGATAGGAGTTCTTATTCTTAAAAGGAATTGCATAAGTATGCTTAATTTTTCATAAAAATGTAATATGCTAATGTCAGAAACTGATTTGATTTACTATTCATTGAGTCTCAAAAATGTTTTATATAATTATGTGGTTGCTTATGACTCTGCTCGTGCTACCGCTATATCCTTCAACGAGTCCGGGCCGGGGTATGTTCTCGTGCGCACAACTATTGTACTATTCACCGAGTCCCTCACTAGAGGGCGGGACACGTTATATATATATATATATATGATGATGATGATATGATATATGATGGTTTGGAGATGGAGGCCGGGAGGGCATACATTCCTTATTCAAGTCCCTTGCGAAGGGCGGGACACGTGTATGCTTATGTTTATGATGTTATGATTATAATTACGAGTCCCTCACTAGAGGGCCGGGACACGTTATATATGTGATATACGGAATGATTATGCAACTTTGATTATGAAATACTATAGTGATATTGATATGAGAACGATACGGATGAAATATGTTCAAAGGCAAGTTTTATGAAATTACTGTTTGTTGCATTGAATCTGTTCACCTTGTCTCGGATATGATTCCATTTACTATGTTTCATGCTTTACATACTCGGTACATATTCCGTGCGACCCCCG
Organism: Lycium ferocissimum; assembly: GCF_029784015.1. NCBI lineage: Eukaryota > Viridiplantae > Streptophyta > Magnoliopsida > Solanales > Solanaceae > Lycium > Lycium ferocissimum. Next base: position 7,853 of record NW_026726805.1, on the reverse strand, counting down.
CTCTTCGGGGGCTGCGTTTCATGCCCGCAGGTGCAGACGCTCGTTTCGGGGATCCGCCAATCTAGGAGATCCATCCAGCTATTTCAGAGTGCTCCTTTGTTCCGGAGCATAGTTTCGCGGTATAACCTTTTGATATGTACATATGTTGTCGTTCGGGGTACGACGGGGCCTGTCCCGTCATATGATGTCAACTTTGTCACTCTTAGAGGTACGTGGTCACAAGTGTGGGTCTATGTGTGGTTGTTGTTTTGTTATATGGTTATGACTTGTGTTTGGGGCGTACCCATTTGTAGTGGCGACCTTGTCGGCTTGCGTAGCCAAATATGTTATCATGGCGGTTTGTGTATGAAGGTAGCCTCCTCGGCGTGTGTTTTGGATTGGGACGTTCCCCTATATATATATATATACAGCCTTGCCCGACTTTTGCGCGATATTAACCGTTATAGGTTTGTAACTCTTCGGGAGATAGGTAGCTTCGACTTGCACATGTTTTTACTTATACTTATATCGGCTCGTTCATGCTAGTAGTGTATGACTATAGATAACAAGTGTATACAGTGTCCGGTTATACCTATTCATAACCTACGGGGTTGGGTCGTGACAACTAGTGCCCGATATGATATATGATTATTTGGATAGTCATACACTATTATAAGTATAACGAACCGATATGCGTATATAAAACTACAATATGCGTATCAATGTACCTATCTCCCGAATGATTGTGCAACTTTGATTATAAATACTATAGTGATATTGATAGAGGCGTCGTATGTGGTTCAAACAAGTTTTATGATGTCACACAACGAAACATACCTTGTAAATAGAATGACAACGACATCATTCCGAGACCGTAAGGTATATACATATCAAAAGGCTATACCACGAAGCTAGCTCCTTTGTTCGAACAAAGGAGCCTTTTGAAATATTTCGTTCGAGACATCCTCGGGGCCAGTATATTAACGAGTGTCTCGTATCTTAGATGTCAATATAATGTGTGGTTATCATCAGAATGACTTGTGTTTGGGGCGTACCCATTATGTACGTGGGCATGTAAAGCATGAAACATAGTATATATAATAGGACCAATCAACAAACAAAGTTTCATAAAACTTCCCTTTGAATATATTTCATTTATATCGTTATCAATGTCAATATAGTGTTTTGTAATCAGGTAGCTTCGATTGCACATTCATATAACATATATATATATCGTGTCCGTCTAGTGAGGGTCTCGGTAATTATAATCATAACATCATAAACATAAACATATATACGTAAAGGAATATATGCCCTCCTGGCCTCCATCTCCATATATATATATATATGTATATATATATATATATATATATATATATATATAACGTCCCGGGCCCTCTAGTGAGGGACTCGGTGAATAATATATATATATATATATATATATATATATATGCGTACCACAGCCCGGGACTCGGTGAATATGTGATATACGGCAAGCACGATTATGAAATACTATAGTGAATAACAAGCAACCACATAAATGCAATTTATCTTTTGAGACTCGATAAAAAAGTAACTAACTCGGTGACTTAAAGTATTGGGATAATAATCATATTCAATTCTTTCCAATCTTTCATTATAAGTCATAGCAAGGAACGTTTCGATTTCATGTTCATGTATCAATTTCCATGATATAGTTTTTTGAAAGTCATGAGTATGCCCATTCATTTCTTTTAAGAGTAGGAACTTCTATACATCATTGTTTTGATTAGTCAATCATATATGTAGACTCGTGACAATAGCATTAACGGAATATATAGAATCATAAGTAATGCATGGAACTAGAGAATAGAATTTGACTATAAGGTTCATACCATTTCATACTTACGTCTAGGACATGCCAAAAGAAAGAAGGAATAGGCTTACGTACCTTTAGCGTTTAGTCGTATTATAACTTGTACTTGCTGCAACAGTACCTTATCCTATAACGATATATCAAAACTACGATTAGGTTACGAGGGAATTCCGGACAGCCCGTACATTACTCAAAAACGATCCGACCAACATACTATATAACTCGCATGACTTCAACTTCATCCAACCAACAACAAGATGTCTAGCAACAATGTTTGTATAATCACAAGAAATCATATTGGCAACATCTTAACTCTACAACAGCCCACAACACACTTGAACTCCAAATTTATAGAAATTACAACAATCAAATCAACATTACAAGACAAGTTAATTCCTTCTTTTTACCAAAACGGTCACGGTTTTGGACTTTTTAACTATACTTCCACTTAAATCATTCCTTTTTCCCTTAAATTCACATATACACAAGGCATACAATATACCACAATGTCCATAACAACTACAATTAAAAACATGACACAAAACGCAGTCCATAACTTCTCCTAAAACGAGTCCACTACCTGGTTTTGGCTTTACACCACCACAACAACTTCATGCTTCATCCATTCATCCATACTACAACACATTCAATTCATTCCCAATACATGTACAAGAAGATTTAAGCATGTCATTTCACCTAAGTCCATATTACACGGCCATTTCAAATTCAAGAAAAACGACCCAATACCAACGTGCACAACCATACGAAAACTTCTTACAATTCTTGTTCATTTTCATATATTGATATACATTCAATTCACCCACAATACATGCAAAATAAAACCAAGCATGGCTTCACCTAAGCTCACGGCCATCTCAACTTCAACCACACAACAATCCAACAATAGCAATCACAATTTATATATTCAAACCATCATACAACATGGAAAAAAAATGATCACCCTTACCTTCAATCTTGTTCTTCAATCTTGGCCGAACCTCAATGTTTTTGGCATGCTACACTTCCTTGCTTCTTTCAAAAAACTACTACACATTCATATGCACTTGGTAAGGAGTTGATTTGATGGGAAACTAGATTTTTGGATCAATTTGGAGGAGGGGGTGTTCTCGGCTAGCTTGTGGCAAGCCTCTCTCTCTATCACTAAATTTTGCACTTTGAAATGTTGAAATGATGTAGTGAATAGAATTGTGAATCAGAAATTTCCCTTTTATATGCAGTCCACAAGGTGGACATGTGTCCCACCCAAGCTTTTAGCCAATAATAGTTGGCCAATTCATAAAGGGGGGCCACACACGGCCTTAGGCTTCACTAATGATGTAATTAATTTCTTAATCTCACTTAGTCATCCAATCTTGGTTAATTAACCCTTATCTCCAATAATATCCACTATTTGAAATTTATAAACCAATCGTGCCATGTTGACATCAGAGATTAAAAAGGTCCTTGTCGCATAGTCGAAAATAATCTTGCTCTTGGATTTATGTCGATTGACTTACAAATAATCCGTCGTATAAAAATATGGGGTATAACATTCTTCCCCCCTTTAGAACATTCATCCTCGAATGTTGAACTGATTCTGGACTTCCAATACTTCCTCAAGTATCCTCTTAGTTAATTATGTCCTTCACATATGTTACACCTCGGAAAAATTTTCCGTTGATGCACAGTGAGTAGGCTAAAGAGAAATATGAAGTATACGATGTTTCAATAAATAAGGCATAGCAATTGATGATTCTAAATGAGATTCGAAAGACATTCGATGTTAGATAAGGAAGTTGCCAAGAAAAGGCTATGTAAGCGATAAGTTCGGAAAAAGCTTTATGAGTAGTAAGTCGATGACAACTTAATGATGTGTTGGGGAAGAGTTATGACGCCCTTAGGTTGCTAAGGAAGTGATAAACAAGTGCTAAGAAGGTTCCATAAGGATTGGAGATCAAACGAGACGACGGGATCAAACTTGGTGGGCCTTGGTTCCGCGGCCGGATCCACGGCCGGCGTTGCATTCCACGGACCGTGGATGGGTCCGTGAACCGGCGAGAGAGAGCAGCTGGCTGGTCATGAACCACGACCAGCTCCACGGACAGCACTTGGTTCCACGGACCGTGGAGAACAGTCCGTGGAACACCAAACAGGGCCGAAATGTTTTAAGTGTTTAAATGAATTCCCAACTTCATTATTTCATTTCCAACCTCTCTCTACTTCTCTCTAAAGGCTCTAGGGTTCCATATTTGTTCCAAGAACAAGAACAAAAAGGAGATCAAAGGTCTTAATCATCAAACCAAATGAATCAAAGTAAGGAAAATCATTAAAGTTCATCAAAAGCAAGAAATCCAAGTGAAGGAAAATCTAGGGTTTGGCTCAAGTGAGGTTCATGAAACCAAGGTTCAATCCTACACCATCTAAGGTAAGTTTTATGATGTTTCCATGTTATATAAAGTGTTGGGAAGATGAAACACTCGAATTACGAAAGAAAATAAGTAATGGGTCATGAATGTGTGAATAGTAGCACTTTTGAGTAAACGTTTGGAACGAGTTATGATTCTTGATGCTTCATGAATATAATCATGTTATAAATGATATTGGGAGTATGGAAAATGACATTGTATATGAATGAACGTATTGACGAGTTATGGCTATGGATATGGATAAAGTGAAAAGAATTGTGAAGTAAGAGTAATGTAGATGACTAGAAGCTATTATGATGATAAAATGAATGTTATTATGGATGTTGGGAGTTGATATGTAATACGAGGAAAGTCGTATAAATAAAGGAGATCTTTATCCGATTTTCTCTAGAATTAGTCATGAATGCTAATGCTATCTATCATCTAATACGAGTATGCGCTTCAATGAAGGTAGAACGTGAGCTTTGAAGAAGATCGCTTAGGCGATAGAATAGTTACACGACAAGGTATGTAAGGCTAACCACTTCTTTCATAAGGCATGGTTCTTGGGTCAATTGTTCATTTCTTATGAGTTCATGATACTTTCTAATGATCTTAGCTCGAGAAGCTATTAAGCCAATGATGCCCGGTGATACGGTTGTACTAAGTTTCTTATACGACGAGTAATGCTCTAAGGATAGAATGTATAAATGACGATAGTAAAGAGGGTAAGAGATAGATATGAACTAGTATGTATGTGTGCCTATGAGAGGCTATTGTCGAACCAGGAGCTTATATGGCCGGGTAGAATATGATAAGTATTTATATGTATATGTATGTATGCCCATGAGAGGCTATTGTGAACCCCGAGCTTATATGGGGTAGAATATAAATAAACATGTATATCCTTATATAACGACGCGCGTGCACCGATGCACGGTTGGGTACGAATAACAATAATAACCACGAGCCTTAGTAGGGCCGGGCAACCTTGAGAGCCTTGGTAGGGCGGGTACGTAAAACCTCGAACCTTCGTGGTCGGGTAGGGTATATAAATACTATATGTATGACATCTATATGAGTACGATTATGCTATGTATATTACATCTTTATGAGTCGACTATGTTAAGATTATGTAAGTGCCAAGTAAAGAGTATAAATACGCAATGTATATGATATGAGCATGAATATGAAAGGAGACATGAATACGAACATGAAAGTAGATACGAGAAGGTAAATGAGCAAGAATACAAATGTATGCACACGTATGAAATAGAAATGGAACGTCCTATGGAAAGCGAGGTAAGTGCCATGATGATGATGCTATTATCTCCCGGTGTATTATTTAGGATGTTATCCTTTATGCTTCCATATTGATATTGATCATGCTTTACATACTCGGTACATTCGCGTGCGGCGTCCTTTTGTTTGTGGACGGCTGCGTCGTGCCGCCAGTGGGAGGACGGTTTCGATCCATCATTTGTACTATCTCGGGGACTACATAGCGAGCTCCGTTTCATTCGGAGGCTGCCGGCTTTTGGTATATATATTCTTTTGTGTATATATTCATAGGCACGGCGGGGTCTGTCCCGCCCATGACATGATATGATGTACCCTTCTTAGAGTCTCGTAGACATTGTGTATATGGTTAGATATGTTCGGCCTTGTCGGCCTATATTTGGGATGTTATTTTGTTCGCCTTGACAAAGCGCGTGTACTGTATATGGGCATAGATGTTGTTGATGATATAAATATGTTATTGCCGATGAGCTTAGAATGATGAAAGAACGAAAAGTATGATGTAATGATGTGGCTCACTTAGAATGTGAAGTATAAGTATGAAAAAGGGGTGCCGGGTGGGCTAATAGCACGGGTGCTCGTCGCGGCCCCCAGTCGGATCGTGACGGAAGTGGTCCGAAGCGGTTCGGTCTAGGGTGTGTCTACGAGCGTGTCTAGTAAGAGTCTTGGTTATGGGTGTGTTGCGCGCCACACTTATAAACAAGAAGGCGCGGACATTTTAGGAATGAATGACTTGTTTTCTTCATAAGAAATCGTGCGATAGAGCTTTGATGTAAGAGCTTCTTGTTTAACGATATGTTGTGTATTTCGAAATGCTGTAGAGAAAGGCTTCGTGCGGCCAAGGGCAAGACGGTGGCGAGAAAAGCGGAGTTTGAAAGAGCACGCGCACCGTGGTAGAAGAAAGTGAGTCCCAGTGCGCGATCTCGATCTTCCCGTTCGGGGCTGCGTTAGAGGAGCGTGAAGGGGCCTCGGCCCGGCTCCGGCACCTCCCCCGGCTGGATGCTTCGAGCCCAGATGTCGCGACCGTTAATTTGCGCGGCTCGGTTGGTTGCGGCCCGGACTAAGGGGTGGCGAGAGTTCGGAGGTCGGGGTGATAGGGTTTGTTAGTGCAGAGCCGTGATTTTATCGATTTGAACCCTCAGAGATTCTTTGGATCAAAGACGGATGAGGACCTCCGAACTTCATTGATGGTAGGCATATTGAGGGCAGCCGGTTGATGCATGCTTCGGACACGGTCGGTGGAGCTAGCATCATAGATTGAGGGATGTTGCGATATGTTGGTACACGGTTTGGACGGCTTCACGGGGGGCCAATGCTCCCCGTATGTGAGAGTTTGTAGATGCGTTTTTCCGACACTATTTGCCCCAGGAAGTTCGGCGGAGCTAGGGCGATAAGTTTAAATTTGAGACAAGGGCGTGGGTGCTTTCTAGAGTGTAGCCTGCATTTTAACTCCCGCGCTAGGTATGCTTAACCGTGGTAGCGGATATGGGAGATCGAGTATACGGGTTTGTGAGAAAGGCCTAGGGCCACGCTTAATGGATAGATGTACATTTGCGTCCGTCATCGGGACAATATGGATATTGCACGCCTCAGGCCACACTTCCAAAATTCAGAAGAAAGCTTGCGACAAAGAAGCGAGTATGATAGAGGGCATAACAAAGAGGACGGATCCTCGGGTCCCGATGAACCGATGTAGAGGTGGGCACGGACGAGGGGTCTTAGACATTCGGGCTATTCTATGACTAGTGCGCCTCCACGGTATTCGAGGCCGGAGATTCGATAGATCTATACTTCCGTCCGGGCCGAGTCGGAGAACTTTCGGGATCTCGGTTTAGAGGTGATTCGGGTCGAGGCGGAGGGCCGCCGTGCCGATGCTCCCCGGTGTGGGAAGTTACATTGGGACGATGCGAGGATTGGGTTCGAGAGGGTTGTTGTTATATCCCGATTTTGTGCGTCGGATATTTCGAGATCGAGTAAATCGAAGAAAATAAGTTTGACGAAAATTTGGGGGGAAAATTTTAATTTTTGTCAACTATGGAGGGGCTATCTCTAGTATATGTGGAGTTTTAATTTTTGCCAAAATGGTTTGTCGAGTCAGTTTGTAATGCAAAAAACCGTTCATTGAAGGGCTCGGGGGGTTTTGACTTTCAAACGGGCCCTTTTCCCGAAAACGTATTCCCGCGGGTCCTAAAGTCTTTTTTCGTCGTAGCTACGAAACCCACGTTGCGTTTTTAAAAGGGGCAAAAATTTTTTTATTTTAAAAAAAAATCCCCAAAAATTTTGAAATTTAAGAAAAAAAAAAAAAAAAAAAAGAG